>NC_052535.1:90438409-90649817 GCF_016699485.2 Gallus gallus
CTCCGCGGGGACGCCCTGCTGCGGCCCCGAGCCCTCTGGGGAGCCTCCTGCGTGGGTGAGGGCGTGCGGGGCGAGCGGGGCCTGGAGGGCGTGGGGGCAGCCCGGGGCCGGGGCCTGGCGGGGGCGCCCCAAGGCCTGGCCGTGCTGGGGATATGGTGGGGCTGCTTTGAGGCCTGCTCAGGCTGGGAACAGCCGAAGGCCTGACTGTGGTGGGAACACCCCACGGCCTGCCCAGGATGGGGGGACCCAAAAGCCTGGCCGTGGTGGAGATGTGGTGGGGTTACCTGAGGGTCTGGGTGTGTTAGGGCCGTTCTGTGGCCTGCCCAGGCTGGGGACACTGTGGGGACGCCTAAAGGCCTGCCCAGGTTGGGGCTGTGGTGGGACCACCCCAGGCCCTGGGTGCGTTAGGGCTGCTTTGAGGCCTGCCTGGGCTGGGGACACCCCAAGGCCTGACCTGGGGGCAGCCCAGGGCCTGCCCAGGATGGGGGGACCCAAAGGCCTGGCCATGCTGGGGATGCGGTGGGGCTGCTTTGAGGCCTGCTCAAGCTGGGGACACCCCAAAGCCTGACTGTGGTGGGGACACCTCACGGCCTGACATGGGGACACCCCACGGCCTGCCCAGGATGGGGAGGCCCAAAAGCCTGGCCGTGGTGGAGATGTGGTGGGGCTACCTGAGGGTCTAGATGTGTTAGGGTCATTCTGTGGCCTGCCCAGCTGGGGACACTGTGGGGACACCCAAAGGCCTGCCCAGATTGGGGATGTGGTGGGGCCAACCCGGGCCCTGGGTGCGTTAGGGCTGCTCTGTGTCCTGCCAGGGCTGGGGACAGCCCAAGGCCTGACCTGGGGACAGCCCAAGGCCTGTCGAGGATGGGGGGACCCAAAGCCCTGCCCAGGCTGGGGATGTGGTGCTGCCGCCCCGGGCCCTGGGTGTGTTAGGGCTGCTTTGAGGCCTGCCCGGGCTGGGGACAGCCCAAGGCCTGTCCACGATGGGGGGACCCAAAGGCCTGGCCATGCTGGGGATGTGGTGGGGCTACCTGAGGGTCTGGGTGCGTTAGGGCTGCTTTGAGGCCTGCCAGGGCTGGGGACAGCCCAAGGCCTGACCTGGGGACAGCCCAGGGCCTGCCCAGGATGGGGGGACCCAAAGGCCTGGCTGTGCTGGGGATGCGGTGGGGCTGCTTTGAGGCCTGCTCAAGCTGGGGACACCCCAAGGCCTGACTGTGGTGGGGACACCTCACGTCCTGACATGGGGACACCCCACGGCCTGCCCAGGATGGGGGGACCCAAAAGCCTGGCCGTGGTGGAGATGTGGTGGGGCTACCTGAGGGTCTAGATGTGTTAGGGTCATTCTGTGGCCTGCCCAGCTGGGGACACTGTGGGGACACCCAAAGGCCTGCCCAGGCTGGGGATGTGGTGGGGCCAACCCGGGCCCTGGGTGCATTAGGGCTGCTCTGTGTCCTGCCAGGGCTGGGGACAGCCCAAGGCCTGACCTGGGGACAGCCCAAGGCCTGTCGAGGATGGGGGGACCCAAAGCCCTGCCCAGGCTGGGGATGTGGTGCTGCCGCCCCGGGCCCTGGGTGTGTTAGGGCTGCTTTGAGGCCTGCCTGGGCTGGGGACAGCCCAAGGCCTGTCCACGATGGGGGGACCCAAAGGCCTGGCCGTGCTGGGGCTGTGGTGGGGCTGCTTTGAGGCCTGCTCAGGCTGGGAACAGCCGAAGGCCTGACTGTGGTGGGGACACCCCATGGCCTGACATGGGGACACCCCACGGCCTGCCCAGGATGGGGGGACCCAAAGGCCTGGCCGTGGTGGAGATGTGGTGGGGCTACCTGAGGGTCTAGATGTGTTAGGGCCGTTCTGTGGCCTGCCCAGGCTGGGGACACTGTGGGGACACCCAAAGGCCTGCCCAGGCTGGGGCTGTGGTGCTGCCGCCCCGGGCCCTGGGTGTGTTAGGGCTGCTTTGAGGCCTGCCCGGGCTGGGGACACCCCAAGGCCTGTCCACGATGGGGGGACCCAAAGGCCTGGCCATGCTGGGGATGTGGTGGGGCTACCTGAGGGTCTGGGTGCGTTAGGGCTGTTCTGTGGCCTGCCAGGGCTGGGGACAGCCCAAGGCCTGACCTGGGGACAGCCCAGGGCCTACCCAGGATGGGGGGACCCAAAGGCCTGGCCGTGCTGGGGATGCGGCGGGGCTGCTTTGAGGCCTGCTCAAGCTGGGGACACCCCAAAGCCTGACTGTGGTGGGGACACCTCACGGCCTGACATGGGGACAGCCCACGGCCTGCCCAGGATGGGGGGACCCAAAGGCCTGGCCGTGGTGGAGATGTGGTGGGGCTACCTGAGGGTCTAGATGTGTTAGGGCCATTCTGTGACCTGCCCAGGCTGGGGACGCCCCAAGGCCTGACTATGTTGGGGACACCGTGGGGACACCCAAAGGCCTTTCTAGGCTGGGGATGCACTGGGGGTGCCCGAAGGCCTGGCTGCCCTGGGGACATGGTGGGGCCACCCCAGGACCTAGACGTATTAGGGCCACTCTATGGCCTACCCAGGCTGGGGACACCCCGAGGCCCGGCCATGCTGGGACACCCCAGTGCGTTAGGATGCGTTAGGGCCATCCTAAAGCCTGGTGACACTGAGGATGCCCAACGGCCTGGCCGTGTTTGGAACGTGGAAGGACACCCCAAGGCCTGGCCGTGCTGAGGACGTGGGGGTCTCAGGGGCCGGGCCGTCCCCACAGCCAGCAGGTGCTGCATCCCCAGCTTTATCCTGTCGTGTGCCCTGGCAGCGGGGTCAGGCGTGGCGGCCATTTGGGGTGACAGCAGGGCTGGCTGGGCACGCTGCCACCCTCACGGTCCCATCTCATTCTCCCCTCCCGTGCCGTGTTAGAGGGGCAGGGCAGGGGGTGCAGCCCTCCATCTGCACCGGGGATGAGGGGCGCGTGCGCTGTGCCGGGGGTGTCCCCAGCTGGCCGTAAGCCCAGCCTCCCTCTGTGCAGGACACGTTCTGTGCGTGGTGCTGCTGGTGCTGCCCGTGCGCTCCCTGGTCAGGCTCTACCTCCACCTGCTCACCGCACTGCTGCTCTGCGCGGGGCACCAGAGGGCCAGGTGAGCCCTGCGTGGGGATGGGGCAGTCTGGGGGGGTCCGCAGGGCGCTGAGAGCGCTTTGGGCTGAGCTGCGGGGCTGTGAGGGGGGGGTTGGTGTTGGGGTGGTGCTCACCCTCTCTCCGTGCAGTGATTTCGTCCGCCATGAGCTGCAGCGTGGGTTCCAGGGTGCCGTGTACAGCGACGTGGCAGAGTTTGGCCGCTTCGCCACCGCCCTCGCAGGTGAGCTGGTAAGGGGGGGGGGGGGGGGGCTCCCATTGAGCATCCCAGCCCCCCCCTCATCCATGTCCCTGGCGTGGGGAAGGCAGCACCAGAAGAGTGGGAAGCGGCTGCAGGGCTGGGGATGAGGCAGGGAACTCCTGCAGGTTCTCTGGGCCTGAGCGTTCTCCCCATAGCGAGAAGTGGAAAGCAGACATCGGGGGGATTGAGCCTTCCTGTGTCCCCCAGCTGCGTTACCCACTGTGCTGCGCATCCCGGGCATAAGCGGGGGGGATCCAAGGAGCCCCAGGGCCTTCCCCTGGCCCCACATACCCCATGGTTTGCAGGGGAAGGGCTGAGCCCCCCCACTACGCTGCTCTGGCGGTCCTGGGGCGTTGCTGTCCCGCCTATGGCTGAGCGTGCCCTCTCCTGGTGCCCCCCCAAACCCCCCGCCCTCGTTTGGAGCTGCTGGCCCGTGCCCAGCTGTGAGGTGGCCGTGCTGGGGTCGGGGTTGTGCGGGGCCAACCCGGCTGGCCGTGCTTCCTCCGCAGGTCAGGTCTGCATCTGCATCCTCTGCGCCCTGCTGATGAGGACCCGGCAGGCCTGGCTGTTCGCCGCCCCGCTGCTGCCCGTGCTGGCCCGGCTGTGCGGCGTCCCCCCTCCACGCCCTGCCCCTGGCCAACACTTTCGCCGCCATCCTCACCAGCGTGGAGGTGCTGTACGTGCTCAGCTCCCACATCCTCGTCCCCTTCCAGCTGGCTGCTGCCGCCTGCCGTGAGGTCTTGCAGGTAAGCGGGGCCGCCGGCTCGGCTGGCCGGAGCTCCTGTCCCGGCCGGAGCGAATCGCTGCCCCACACCGAGCTGCTCTGCCCCGCAGGCCACGGAGCTGTACCGCCTGCTGGCGCTGGGGGTGTCTCTCTGGAGCCAGCTGTCCGTCCCCCTCCTCTTCCTCGTTTTCTGGCTGGTGCTCTTCTCCCTGCGGCTCTCCTCCTTCCTGGCCTCCTCCGGCAGCCCCGTGGCCCAGCAGGGGCTGCTGTTCGTCCTGCTCAGCAGGTAGGAGCCCCCCGAGCTCTGCCTTCCTCCCGCCTGGCGAAGGGAGGAGGAGGAGGGCTGCGTGCTGGCGGTGCCGTGCTCAGCCCTGTCCTCGCAGCGTGGCCGAGTGCTGCAGCACGCCCTACTCCCTCGTCGGCCTCACCTTCACCGTCTCCTACCTGGCCCTGGGAGTGCTCAACCTCTGCAAATTCTACCTGCTGGGCTTCGGTGCCTTCCAGAACGGCAACGTCATGCACAGGTGAGCGCGGCCGGGGGCGTGGGGAGGGCGGGGGGCGTCCCCTGCGGGATCCCGGCACGGGACGGCGGCGTTGGGAGCGCTGGGAGCCCCCGCCTCACAGCCCACTCCGTGCAGGGGGGTGACGGAGGGAGTGACGCTGCTGCTGCTGGCGCTGCAGACGGGGCTGCTCGACCTGCAGGTCCTGCAGCGGACCTTCCTGCTCAGCATCATCCTCTTCATCGTGGTGACGTCCACGCTGCAGTCCATGATCGAGATCGCTGACCCCATCGTGCTGGCGTTGGGGGCTTCCCGCAACAGGTACCCGGCCCGGGGGGCTCGGCGAGGAGCGGCCTCGTGCCGCCCCCCTCCGCCCTGCCCGGGGGGGCCGGATGTGGGGCCGGGCAGCCGTGGGCGCCGCTCCGGGGGTGCCCGGCTGGGAAGCCCCCCCCTGGCTGAGCTGCACCCCCCAGGAGCCTCTGGAAGCATTTCCGCGGTGTCAGCATGTGCCTCTTCTTGCTGGTCTTCCCCTGCTTCATGGCCTACAAGATCGCACGCTTCTTCCACCTGGACTTCTGGCTGCTCATCCTGGTCTCCAGCTGCATGCTCACCTCCCTGCAGGTACGGAGGGCCGCCTGCCCCCCTCCCTGCTCGTGTCCCGGGAGCTGCCTGGCCCCGTTCCCCGGGCTTTTGCGGGGCAGCCGTGCCCCACTGGTGTGTGTGATGCCGGCCAGGCCCGCGGGGGACGCGGGTGGGGGTCCGCTGGCTGGCTCCCACCAGCAGCACGCTGCCTGTGCCCTGCAGGTGATGGGCACGCTCTTCATCTACGCCCTGTTTGTGCTGGAGCTGCTGCAGGACGCGCCGCTGGAGCGCATGGACGAGATCATCTACTGCGTGAACGCCGTCAGCCGCGTGCTGGAGTTCCTGGTGGCTCTGTGCGTGGTGGCCTACGGCACCTGGGAGTCGCTGTTTGGGGAGTGGAGCTGGATGGGAGCCTCGGTCATCATCATCCACTCCTACTTCAACGTGTGGCTGCGCGCCCAGTCGGGCTGGAGGAGCTTCCTGCTGCGCCGGGAGGCTGCCAAGAAGATCAACTCCCTGCCCAGGGCGACGCGGGGGCAGCTGAGGGACCACAACGACGTCTGCGCCATCTGCTTCCAGGTGAGCCCCTCTGCCAGGACCCCCCTTCTGCCCACTGGGGTCCCGGCGCCGGGTGACGTCCCCTCTGCGCCCGCAGGACATGCGGCTGGCCGTCGTCACCTCCTGCAACCACTTCTTCCACGGCGCCTGCCTGCGCAAGTGGCTTTACGTGCAGGACACGTGTCCCATGTGCCACCAGCACGTCACGCCGGCGGCCACCAGGGAGGACGGCAGCGCCGGCCCGGCGGCTCAGCCGGTACCGGCCCACGAGGACGAGGTGCCGGGGGTCGGGGGAGCCCCCGCCCGGCCCGGGGAGGACGGACCGCCCCCGGGAGAGCCGCTCGGTGGGGACGGCGGGGCTCCGGGCCCGGGGGACGGCGGGGTTTGGCCGGGTGACGGGGCCGGAGCGTGCGGCCCCCACCTCCCAGCTCATCGCCACCCCCCTGCTCCAGGGGAGGAAGCGGGTGCCGTCCCGCAGCCCGGCCCTTGTCCCAACACGGTGCCCCATGGGGACGGGCCCCCCCGGGGGGGCGCACGGCAGCCGGTGCCCTCTGCTGCCGCCACGGACCGCTCTGCCGGCTCAGGCCTTGGCACGGGGCGCGGTGAGGACGGGCACAGCGCTCGCCGCCTCTCCTAGCGCGGCATCCCCTCCCACCCCCGGTGCTGGGGGTCTCCAGGCCCACCGGGATGGGGTTCCCCTCCCCGGGGCCGTGCGGGGGATGGGGAGCAGACCGAGCCGAGCGGCAGCGCGCGGCTCCAGGACTCTTTTTGCAATAAATCCACGGTTGAAGCCGCTGCACCCGAGCTGCTTCGAGCTGCATATGCTGCCTGGTGAGACCCCTCCGTGGGCGGGGGGGGACACCGCCTGCAGCCCCCCCAGAGCTCTGCCTGCTGGGGTGCCCGCTTGCCTTCTGGCCTTCCCCACTAGGTGGCATGGATGGCACGTGCCAAGTGGCTCAGCGGGGTTTGGGTGGCACGGTGTGCGATGGAGCAGGCTTGGCATGGTCCTGGTGTGGTCCTGGCGTGGGCTTGGCGTGGTCCTGGCGTGGTCCTGGTGTGGGGTTGGTGTAGGACGGCACGGGGCAGGCACAGGATGGCATGGGCTTGGCAGGGCTCTGGGCACCCCAAGCTGTCTCTCCCAGCTCTGCCACCAAACCCCATTACCCCACTCCTGTCCCCGTGCCAGAATGGCACCTTGGGCCCCCCGTGCTGCCAGCTCAGCCTTCAGAGAGAGCGGGGTCGGGGCTCCAACCCATCCCCGGGGGCTTTGGGGTCAGCGCCCTGTGGGCAGGAGCCAGGATGGGAGGGGGTCCCAGGTATGGGGCCCAGCCCTCCTGCGGGCACCCAGCCCTTCTGGAAGCCCCTTAAGCTGCCTGGAAGGGGGAGGAGGGAGAGTCCCAAGGGCCCGGACCCCCCCCTTCCAGCTCAGCCCCACCCTGCACTTACCCTGAGGCCGTGTCCCAGCGGGGCCCTGCGCAGCCCATTAGCAGCAGGGAGAGAGAAGCGCTGATAAAACGCATTTGGGGTGAGGCAAACAGCAGTGAGACCCCCCCCTCCACCCCCCTCCCCCCACCCTCCAGCCCCGCACCACTGCTGCTCTGTGCCCCCCGGAGCCGGGCTGTGTGGGGCTCGGCGCCCTCCGTGCCCCCCAGTCATAGCATGCAGCTGTGGGGCTGTGGGGGGACTCAGCCGTGGGGTTGCTGGGGGTCCGGGCGGGGGGATGGGGTAAGGATGCAGTGGGATGCAGTGGGGTCCCTCCTTCCCTATGGAGCAGCCATGGGGGAACTGCCCGTGCCCCTTTTCAGGGCTCTGCCCCTTCTGAGGCCATGGGGTGCTCCCGTGCCCACCTCCCCATAGGCAGGGCAGCCCCCCCCCAATGCTCCCCCCGCCTGCAGCCGTGCTGCCTCCATTAGGATTAGGGCCCCATTCCCGGAGCCGTGCCAGGGAACGCAGCTCCCTGCGGGCTCTGCTCCGGGTGGAGGCAGCCGCCATCCCCCGGGCACTGCCTGGAAGTGGGAGATGGGGGTGGGGGGTGGGGGTGAGGGGGGGGTGGGGGTCCCCTCGGTGCTGCCCAGCCCTGGGATCCCACCGCCGGCCACGTGGAGCAGGAATGGGGGGCTCTGAAGGGAGGTTGGGGGAGCCCCAATGTGGAGGGATGGTGGGGTATGGGGGGATAAAGGGGGGGATATAGGGATGAAGGGAGGGAGGAAGGGATAAAGGGATGGAGAGGGGGAGGGATAGAGGGACAGAAAGAGGGATGTAGGGACAGAGGGATGGGCAGATATAGGGATAGAGGAACGGAGGAGTGGATGGAGGGATATGGGGGGGGGTGTAGAGATACGGGGTTGGAGGGTTGTAGGGATGGATGGAGGGATATAGGGATGGAGAAGGATGGATGGATGGGTTGGTTGAGAAGATGGGCAGATGGCCGCAGGGGAAGATGGGGTGGATGGAGGGATGCACAGAGGGATGGATGGACAGAGGGATGGATGGATGGATGAGGGGATGGATGGATGGACGTAGGGATGGGTGGGTGGATGGACACAGGGGTGGACTTAGTGATGGATGGATGGACCTAGGGATGGATGGAGGGATGGATGCACAGATGTAGGGATGGATGGATGGACAGAGGGATGAATGGATGGGTGGACATAGGGATGGATGGACAGATGGGTGGATGGACATAGGGATGAACATAGGGAGGGATGGATGGACAGACTTAGGGGAGGATGGATGGAGGGATGGATGGAGGGATGGACATGGGGGTGGATAGAGGGATGGATGGACATAGGGATGGATGGACAGACATAGGGGTGGATGGATATGGGGATAGATGGATATGGGGATGGATGGACATAGGGATGGATGGAGGGATGGACATATGGATGGATGGACAGACATAGGAATGGATGGATATGGGGATGGATGGACATAGGGATGGACATAGGGAGGGATGGATGGACAGACATAGGGGAGGATGGACATGGGGATGGATGGAGGGATGGGGATATGGATGGATGGACAGACGTAGAGGTGGATGGATATGGGGATGGATGGACATAGGGGTGGATGGAGGGATGGATGGAGATATGGATGGATGGATATGGGGAGGGATGGAGGGATGGATGGATATGGGGATGGACATAGGGAGGGATGGACATATGGATCGATGGACAGACGGGTGGATGGACATAGGGAGGGATGGGTGGACAGACTTAGGGGAGGATGGACATAGGGATGGATGGAGGGATGGACATGGGGGTGGATGGACAGACATAGGGGTAGATGGATATGGGGATGGATGGACATGGGGATGGATGGAGGGATGGATGGAGATACGGATGGATGGACAGACATGGGGATGGACATAGGGATGGACGTGGGGATGGATGGAGGGATGGATGGACATAGGGAGGGATGGATGGACAGACATAGGGGTAGATAGACATAGGGATGGATGGAGGGATGGATGGACATAGGGATGGACATAGGGAGGGATGGATGGACAGACATAGGGGAGGATGGACATAGGGGTGGATGGATGGATGGACGTGGGGACGGATGGCCATGGGGATGGACGGTGACCCGCAGGGCTGCACCCTCCCATAGAAGGTGGTCATGTTCTGGGGAAGGGATTTTGTCCCTTCTGGGTCTGTCCTTCCATTGCAGCTCCACTCCGTGCTGCAGTTGGAGGTGGGGATGAGCAGAGCCGGGACACACATCGACCCCATGGCCCCACATCGACCCCACGGCCCCACATCGACCCCACGGCCCCACATCGACCCCATGGCCCCACATCGACCCCACGGCCCCACAGCCAGGAGAGCAGCGCGGCCCGCTGTGTGCTGCGCCATGCAGGAGGGCTGGGGGGGGGGGTTGTTTTTAGGATTCAGGTCCTGCTGGAGTGTGTCGGGCAGCGCTATGGGGTCGTTCCGGGGCATCTGCGGGACCAGAATTTGGGGTTGCTTTGGGGTGTGTTGGGCAGCACCCGCGGGAGTAACGTGGGGTCCTTTTGGGGAGCCCTGGGTGACGCAGTGGGGTTGTTCTGGGATCCCCACGGGACCACTTTGGGGTCCTGTCGGGGTATCTCGGGTGGTGCAGTGGGGTTATTGCACCCCGAGCACGTGGGTTTGGACCAGGAACAGCTCTGGGTCCTTTTGGGCTGCCCTGGGCGGTACCCCCGGGAGCGCTTCGGGGTCGTTCTGTGCGCCGCAGGACCGGGGCTGGGCGGCTCGGGTGGCGCTTTAGGGTTTCTCGGGGGCCCCCCAGGCCCGGATCTGCTCGCGTTCCTCGGGACGCCTCGGGCGGCAGCAGCGCCGGGTCCTCGCGGGGTACCGCGGCGGGGCGGAGGTCATCCCGGGATGCCCGCAGCGCGGCTTATAGGGCCGCCCCGGGGCCGTCCAGGGCAGCGCACGAGGCCAACGTCGGCTCCTTTTGGGGTACCTCCCCCCGTTTCGGGGCCGCCTCTCCGGGATACCCCCGCGGCCGCCCTCGGGTCCCGCCGGGGCGCAGCGGTCGCGCCGTCCCCCCGCGCATCCGCGCCCCGCCGGCCGCTCTCCCGCCGCGCCGTCCCCCGTCGGGGCCGCCCCCCGCGCCCCCCCCGGCGTCGTCCGCGGCGGCGCTGCCCGCGGAGCCCCTCGGCGGCGCGGGGAGGGGCCGCTCCTCCCCGGAATGATGTCAGCCTGCCCGGCCGCGGCCCCCGCCTCCCCCGGCGGCTCCGGCCCTCCCTCCCCGGGGAGGCGGCGGCGGCATGGCCCGGGCCGGCGGGGCGGCGGGGCCGCGGCGGCGGCGGGTGCTGCTGCTGATGGTGCTGGTGGAGGCGGGGGGGCGGCGGGGCCGGGGAGCCGGGGGGGGCGGGAGGCGGCGGGGGGGGAGGGGGGAGCGCCCCCCGGGGACCCCCGCCCGGCCCGACCCCCCCCGGCCGCCCGCTGCTGCTGCTGCTGCCGCTGCCGCCGCTCCCGACGCCGTCGCCGCCCCCCCGCGCCGCCGTCGCCGCCGCCGCCGCCGCCGCCGCCGCCCGCCCGGTAACGGAGCCCCCGCCCCGGGGAGCGCCGGCCCCCTCCCGCAGCCCTCCTCCTCCTCCTCCTCTGCCTCCATCCCTCCGCCCTCCCTCCGCTTGGCCCCCCCCTCCCTCCATCCCTCCTCCATCCCTCCCTCCCGCTTCCTCCTTCCATCCCTCCCTCCGCCCCTCCTCTCCATCCCTCCATCCCTCCTCCATCCCTCCCTCCCTCCACCCCTTCCCTCTCCCTCGTCCCCTCCCCTCCTCCCCCCCCCCCCCCCCCCCCCCCCCCCCTTCCCGCACTTGGATTCCAACTTCTCCAACCCTCCCTCCGCCCGCCCCCCCCCCCCCCCCCCGACCCCCCCCCCGGACCCTCCCCTCTCTCCCGGCCGCCCAACAGCCGCAGATGCCGCTTCCCCGGCGGCCGGGACGGCCGGCACCTGCCCGGCTCTGAGCCGTGCCATGTTCTCCGTGCAGGAGGCGCTGCCCCGGGGGGGGCTGCCCATGAAGGAAGAGCCGCTGACGGCCGGGCTGCCCTCCGTCAGGTGGCTGCAGGGTGGCGTTCTGGACGCCGGCACGGCGGCACAGAGGTAAGGCGCTGCGGCTCTGCGGGCGCCCCCCGGCCTCGTGGGCACCGCTGGGCGTCCCAGGCGCTGTCGGCATCCCGGGCTCCGGGGGCTCCGGGGGTGTCCTGGGGACCAACAGCATCCCGGCCGTCCTGGGCATCCCGGGTACCCCCAGCATCCCGGGTACCCCCTACATCCCGGGTACCCCCAGCATCCCGGGTACCATCAGCATCCTGAGTACCCCCTGCATCCCGAGTACCATCAGCATCCCGGGTACCCCCACCATTGCGGGTACCATCAGCATCCCGTATACCATCAGCATCCCAGGTTCCCCCACCATTGTGGGTTCCCCCACCATTGTGGGTTCCCCCACCATCCCAAGTACCCCCACTATCCCGGGTTCCCCCCCCCATCTCGAGTCCCCCCACCATCCTGAGTACCATCAGCATCCCGGGTACCCCCCCTATCCCAGGTACCCCCCTCATCCCGGGTACCATCAGCATCCCAGGTACCCCCACTATCCCAGGTTCCCCCCCCATCCCGAGCCCCCCCCCATCCCGGGTACCATCAGCATCCCAGGTTCCCCCACTATCCTGGGTACCCCCAGCATCCCGAGTACCATCAGCATCCCGGGTACCCCTCCATCCTGGGTACCATCAGCATCGTGGGTTCCCCCACCATTGCGGGTACCCCCTACATCCTGGGTACCCCCAGCATCCCATGTACCATCAGCATCCCGGGTACCATCAGCATCCCAGGTTCCCCCACCATCGTGGGTTCCCCCCCATCCCGGGTTCCCCCCCCATCCCGGGCTCTGCAGCACCCCCTGCACTGCAGACACCCCATGGGCACCCCGGGCACCCCCACCCCCCCATGCCAGGATCCCGGGATGCTTTGTGCACCCCCAATGCCTCTCACTGCCGGGGTCCTCCGGCCTCCCCGCTGCCCCACACGCCCCGCTCTCCTCTCGTGCCCCACTGGGACTCTGTGGGTTCAGCGGCCGCGGGTCCTGGCGCCCCCCAGAAGTGCCTGCTGGGTGCTGCTGGGTGGGATTGTGCCGTCTGTGCCCCATAGCGGTGCGGCCGTGGGGCCGCCCGGTGCCCCATCTCCCCATATCCCCCCGTGGGCTATGGGCTCAGGGAGTGGGGCAGCGCTTGCAAAGTGTGGGGCGTTGGGGGCGTTGGGCGCAGCCGGGGGGGGACAGTGGGGTCGGGCTCTGCAGGGAGGTGGAGTGGGGACACGGGTGGCGCTTTTGGGGCTGAGTGCTCTGTGCTGTGCCCACATTACCCGGCTGTGTGCCATCTCCAAGCGGGACCCCAACCCCACCGCCCTGCATTGGGGCTCTCCCTGCGGGCACCCCCCGACCGCTGCCCTGCGGGGCATGGGGGACCCCAAAGCGCTGCCCAGCAGTGGGGCGGCACGGAGGGTCCGGCCCGGCCCGGCGGGTGGGGAGGGGACCGCAGGGAGGGTGGGGGTGACGGAGTCGGGGCACAGAGGTGCGCCCCAACGCTTCCCATGGCACAGCAGGGCTGGCACCGCCGCGCGTCCCCCTGCGCCGCCGCGTGAGGAAGGGGCTCACGGCCCCCCATCGCCGTGCTTTGGGGGCAGCCCCACAGCCCGCAGTGCCATCCCCGTCCCACCCCCACCCCCAGCGGTGCCACGCGTGTGGCTGTTGTGGGGGTCCCGGCCCCCCCCGGTGGGAATTTGGCAGGAAGCCGCGGTGCCCCCAATCCCAGGGGCTCAGCCGATGGAGGACGGAGCTTTCCTGTAACAGGCGCTCGCCGGTCCCATTTGCTAGGAAATGCTCTGATTGCCTTTAATAATTAATGGCAGCCGGGCTCGGGCTCTGGGCAGCGCTGGGAGCGGAGATGCAGCCATTACCCCCCCCTGCCCCCCCCCCCCCCCCCCAACCAGCGCTGCTCTTTAGGGCCAAACCCGGGGAGGCGGAGGGGCATTAAACGCCGGGGGGGGCCGCGGTGCCCCACGGCTGCCCTTCTCTGGGGCTGTGCCGCGTCCCCAACCGGAGCCCCACGCTCAGGGATCCGGGGCCGATTCGGGGCCCCCCCCTCAGCTCTGCCCCCGGGGTACCCCCGAGGTGGGCACGGGGTGGCTCTGCTGCCGGGCGCTGCCTCCGGCCGTGGGGGAGCCGCTGCGCCCCCCAGGCTGCCCTGGGGGTCATTTGGGGGCGTTCTCGGGAGCCGTGAGCATTGGGGATGTCCCCCCCGGCTCTGTAGGTCAGCGCTGACCCCCCAAACCCTGCCTCCCCCCCCCAAACCCTGAGCCGCGGGGGGCTCCGGGCCTGCAGCAGAGTGGGGGGGGTCCCGCAGCGGGCTCTGGCTCTGCACATTTGTGCCCCCCCTCTTCTCCCCCCCCCCATTGCCGCCTCTGCCCCCACGCACAGCAGTGGGGTTGGGGTCCCCCCGGGGCCCTCCTGGCCGCAGCGTTACGTGGGAGCAGCTGTGGCGGACGGAGCTCACAGCAGCGGGGGCCAAATCCCCCCCCCCCCCCCCGACGCCCTCCGTGCATTCGATGGCGGAAGGGGGGGGTGTTGAACCTCCGTGTTTCTTTTGGCCGTGCTGCCCCACTGCCGCTCGGCGGCTCCGGGCCCCCCACGCTGATGTGTGGGGCGGCGGTGACAGCGCTATGGGGACCACACGCCGGGATGGGACGGGCGGCGGCTTATGGGGTCACGGCCGCCGTCCTCGGATAGCCCTGCAGTCACCCCCCCGGCTGCCTTATCCCCGCTGTGGGGACGGCAGGGGGGTCCCCGTGGGGGTCTCCGTGGGGGTCTCCGTGGGGGTCCCCGTGGGGGTCTCTGTGTCCACTGCGCCCCATGGCCGCCGTCCCCGCAGCCCTGCCCAGAGCACCCCGCAGGCATCGGGGACATCGCTGCCCCATAGCCGGCCCCGGGAAGGGCCCCCCCATAGGGGTGCTGTGCCGGCAGCCCGGGGAGGAGGGGACGCCCCCCCCACACTGACCCAACCCCCCCCCCCTTGTCGCCCTGCAGTGGGGTCGGCCTGGCCAGGGCGCACTTTGAGAAGCAGCCGCCCTCCAACCTGAGGAAATCCAACTTCTTCCACTTCGTGCTGGCCATGTACGACCGGCAGGGGCAGCCCGTGGAGATCGAGCGCACCTCCTTCGTGGACTTCGTGGAGAAGGAGAGGGTGAGGCCGGGACCCCCCCCCAAAATAAGGGGGTCCCCCCAGGGATGGGGCTGCACGGCCGGGGGCTGCGTGCGGAGCCCCCCCTACCCGACGTCATCCCTGCTTTGCAGGAGCAGAACGGCGAGAAAACCAACAACGGGATCCATTACCGCCTGCAGCTGCTCTACAGCAACGGTGGGTGCCGGGGGGGGCGGGGGGCGCGGGCTGGGCTGACCCCCCCCTCTCCCCCACAGGGGTACGCACCGAGCAGGACCTCTACGTGCGCCTCATCGACTCCATGTCCAAGCAGGTAACGGCGGGGGGTCCGCGCGGCCCCCACCCCGCAGCGCCGGGCAGGGCCGGGTGTGCCGGGGGGGCACGTGGGTGGGCATGCAGGTGTGCAGGGTGGGCATGTGGGTGTGCACGCAGGTGTGCAGGGTGGGCATGTGGGTGTACAGGGCGGGCACGTGGGTGTGCACATGGTTGTGCAGGGTGAGCACGCGGGTGGGCACTCAGTTTGCAGGGTGGGCACATGGGTGTGCACACAGTTGTGCAGGGTGGGCATGTGGGTGTGCAGGGTGGGTACGTGGGTGTGCACACAGTTGTGCAGGGTGGGCATGTGGGTGTGCAGGGTGGGCACGTGGGTGTGCACACGGTTGTGCAGGGTGAGCACGCGGGTGGGCACTCAGTTTGCAGGGCGGGCACGTGGGTGTGCACACAGTTGTGCAGGGTGGGCATGTGGGTGTGCACAGTCGTGCAGGGCGGGCACATGGGTGTGCACTCAGGTGTGCAGGGCGGGCACATGGGTGTGCACGCAGGTGTGCAGGGTGGGCACGTGGGTGTGCATTCAGTTTGCAGGGTGGGCATGTGGGTGTGCACACAGTTGTGCAGGGTGGGCACGTGGGTGTGCATGCAGGTGTGCAGGATTGGGGACATGGGTGTGCACTCAGGTGTGCAGGGGGGGCAGGTGGGTGTGCATTCACTTTGCAGGGTGGGCATGTGGGTGTGCACGGTGGGCAGATGGGTGTGCACTCAGGTGTGCAGGGTGGGCACACGGGTGGGCACACAGCTGTGCAGGGTGGGCATGTGGGTGTGCACTCAGGTGTGCAGGGTGGGCACGTGGGTGTGCATTCAGGTGTGCAGGGTGGGCATGTGGGTGTGCACACGGTTGTGCAGGGTGGGCACATGGGTGTGCACACAGTTGTGCAGGGTGGGCATGTGGGTGTGCAGGGTGGGCACGTGGGTGGGCACACAGCTGTGCAGGGTGGGCACGTGGGTGTGCATTCAGGTGTGCAGGGCGGGCACGTGGGTGTGCACACAGTTGTGCAGGGTGGGCACGTGGGTGTGCATTCAGTTGTGCAGCGTGGACACGTGGGTGTGCATTCAGTTGTGCCAGGGGGGCACGTGGGTGTGCAGGGTGGGCACGTGGGTGTGCACAGTTGTGCAAGGTGGGCATGTGGGTGTGCATGCAGGTGTGCAGGATTGGGGACATGGGTGTGCACACAGTTGTGCAGGGTGGGCACGTGGGTGTGCATTCAGTTGTGCCAGGGGGGCACGTGGGTGTGCAGGGTGGGCACGTGGGTGTGCACAGTCGTGCAGGGCGGACACGTGGCTGCATCCCCCCCCCCCAAACCCCCCCACGCTGTGCCCCCCAGGCCATCGTGTACGAGGGGCAGGACAAGAACCCCGAGATGTGCCGGGTGCTGCTCACCCACGAGATCATGTGCAGGTACTGCGGGGCCGGGGCCCATTACGGCCTCCCTTGTTTACCGCCGGCACGCCGTGTTTGTGCCAATTAGTGCTCCGTGCCAGCGCGGCTAATTGATCTCCAGGAGCCGCGCTAACGAGGCCGCGGCCGAGCCCCCCTCCTCCCCTCTGCGCTCCTGGGGCTGCGCCGCATCCCCCCCCCCATCCCCGTGGGGTCACGAAGGAGCGTGTGGGGCCGGGCCGTCCCCACTGCCGCGGGGTCCCATCGCGGCCCTATGGCCACGGATCGGAGCCTGCTGTCACCGGGGGGGCTGCAGGGGGGGACCCCGAGCCCTGCGCTGTGCCACCGTGCAGCCCACGTCCCCCAGCACTGCTCCACGCGTCTGTGCCCCCCACCGCAGACAGGGACCCCCTCTATGGGGCAGGACCCCCTGTGCCCATCGCGGGGGGGCTCTGGGGTCGGGGTGCTGAGTGGGGGCTGTGTTCACACCCCACTTCATGCCCCCCCCCCCCCATCCCCAGCCGCTGCTGCGACAAGAAGAGCTGCGGGAACCGCAACGAGACGCCGTCGGACCCCGTCATCATCGACAGGTAGGGGGGTCCCGGGGGGGCTGCGGGCGGGGAGCCCCCGTGCTGAGGGCTGGGGGTGGCGGTGGGCGCCGCCTCGTTAGCGCTAACGAGCCGAGAGCCGCGCGGCCGCCCGCTCTGCGCTGTTGGTGCGGTTGGCACAGCGCAATGGGGGGCGCGGGGGGGAACCCCCATCGTGGCCATCGCCCACGGGTGGCACTGAGCGGCAGTTCCTCGCCCGTGCCCCACCGCAGCCCCGACGTCGGGCGCGGTGTCCCCATATCCTCCCCCCCCCCCCCCCCCGTGTCCCCACGTCCCCCCACCGCGGCAGATGGGGCCGTTCGCTGTCAGCGCGGCGCTTCCGATGCGCATCACACAGATAAATAATAGAGGCGGCTCTCAGCCTCCCCTCCTCCATTAGGGCCGGCGGGGCCGCGCGGCGCCTCAGCTGCCCTCCACCCGCAGGCAGCGCCCGGCCCTCACACGGCACCGCGCGCCCCCAAAGCGAGGGGCGCCCCCGGGCTCTGCTGCGGGGCGGGTGGGCGCCGGCAGCCCCACGCTGTGCTCCGCGTCCCTCTGGGTGCTCTCCGTCCCTCAGTGTGGGGCCGCCTCCAGAACCCCCCGTGTAGGGGCTGACCCCCAGCCTGGGTGCCCTGGCAAAAGGGCAGAATGGGGGGGGTCTCCCCCTCCTTGCGCTGGGACCCCACGGGGCTCCGGTGCTCGGGGCACCTCCTGGTCCCCTGCTTGCATCCATCCATCCGTCCCTCCAACGGTTCAGCCATCTCTCCCTCCCTCCATCCGTCCCTCCATCCCTCCATCTATCCCTCCATCCATCCACCTGCCCTTGCGTCCGTCCTTCCTTCCTTCCTTCCTTCCTTCCTTCCTTCCTTCCTTCCTTCCTTCCTTCCTTCCTTCCATCCATCCGTCCATCCCTATGACCATCCATCCATCCATCCATCCCTCTATCTATTCCTCCATCCCTCCACCTGCCCTTGTGTCCTTCCATCCATCCATCCATCTGTCCATCCATCCGTCCATCCCTATGACCATCCATCTATCCATGCCTCTATCTATCCCTCCATCCATCCACCTGCTCTTGTCCATCTCTCCTCCCTCCATCCATCCATCCATCCCTCCAATGATCCCTCCATCCCTTCATCCATCCATTCCTCCACCTATCCCTCCATCCATCCACCTGTCCCTGTGTCCATCCATCCATCCATCCATCCCTCCCTCCATCCATCCCTCCTCCCTCCATCCATCCATCCATGCCTATGTCCATCCATCCATCCATCCCTCCAATGATCCCTCCATCCCTTCATCCATCCATTCCTCCACCTATTCCTCCACCCATCCTCCTGTCCTTGTGCCCATCCATCCATCCATTCCTCCCTCCATCCATCCATGCCTATGTTCCTCCATCCCTCCATCCCTCCATCTATCCCTCCATCCATCCACCTGTCCCTGTGTCCATCCATCCATCCATCCATCCCTCCTCCCTCCCTCCATCCATTCATGCCTATGTCCCTCCCTCCATCCCTCCTCCCTCCCTCCATCCATCCATCCATCCATCCATCCATCCATCCATCCATCCATCCCTATGTCCATCCGTCCCTCCATCCCTCCATCTATCCCTCCATGCATCCACCTGCCCTTGTGTCCTTCCATCCCTCCATCCATGCCTCCATCCCTCCATCTCTCTCCCCCTCCATCCCTCCACCTCTCCACCCTTCCTCCCACCCCCCCCCCCTACCCCCCCTTTGACCCATTCCTCCCCCCCCCCCCCACTGTCACGGCAGCCGTTGGGTTGGGGCGCATTGGGGCCGCAGCTCCCATCGGGGCTGTGGGGATGCGGGGGGGGTCCTCGTCACCCCTTCCGTCCCTGTGAGTCCCCCCGCACGGACGGCCCTTATCCCCGCACGCCCACCCCCGTGCAGGGCCGGCCTCCGTCCGACCCGGCCCCACACCACCGCGCCCCCCCCGTTTCCCCCCGCGCCCCCCCCAAACCGCTCCCCATTCACGCAGCTGCGCCCCGTGCAGATGCGCGTCCCCGTCCGCCCACGCGGCAGGAAATCCCTTCTCTCCCGTGGGCTGCAGCCGCCGCACCGCGGCCAAAAGAAACGCCCGAGGGGTCCCCGGTGCCCCCCCCGCCCCCCCCCTCCCCCCGACTTCGTGGCCGCGGGGTCGCTCCCACCGGGGCCGCCCCCCCCGCGTCCCCCCGGCGCCCTCGGAGGGCTGAGTCCCGGCCCCGGCCCGGCCCATCGGACCCCCCCGGCCCATCGGACCCCCCCCGCCCCGCTCCGGCCCCGTCCCCCCCCATTGCCCCCCCCCCCGCCCCATCGGCCCCCCCCGGCCCATCCCACCCCCCCCATCCCGGCCCCGCCCGGTGCCGCCCCCCCGCCCCGCTCCGCCCGGCCCCACTGCTTTGGAGAGCCCCGCTAAGTGCCCTATCAACATGTTAATCAAATTACTTAGGAGCTAAAATTGACGCTTTTCATTAATTATACAAGATTATTCTAATTGCGAATTCAAATTTATGCGCTCGGAACAGAAGGTGTTCGGCAGCGGGGCCGGGAATTTGCATATTCGATGGGGCCGCGCCGCATTACGGATGCTAATGGATGCGCCCGGCTGTATTTATAACTCCCGGCCCCATAGGCGCGGGGGGCGCGGGGCGGCCGGGCCGGGGGGGGCCGCTCCCGTCAGTCTCCCACCCCCCCCCCGCCTTCCTGCCGCTGATTACCACCTGCGAGGCCGCGGGACACGGGGGGGTCCCCCCCTTCTTCTTGTTCTGGCCATGAGCCCCCGGGGGTGGGGGGGGGGGTGAGATGGGGGGGTCGCCTTCTGACCCCCCCCCCCCGTCCCGTCCGCAGCCCTTTGGGGTGGGGGTGTGAGTTGGGGGGGCTGAGGGGGGATCCTGGGGGGGGGGGATGGAGGGGGATGCTCAGATGGGAGGCTCGTGGGGGGGCATTGGGGAAGTGTTACTGCCCTATGGGGGGGGGGTCCTGGGGGGATGTCATTGTGGGATGCTCAGAGGGCGCCGGGGGGGGGGGGGGGGGGGAGTGGGGTGGTACGGTGGGATGCTCAGATTGGGCATCGGGAAGGATGATGGGGTGGGATGGGATGGGATGGGATGGGATGGGATGGGGTGGGGTGGGATGGGATGGGGTGGGGTGGGGTGGGATGGGATTGGGTGGGGACAGAGATGGGATGATGGGAATGGGGATGGGGATGGGATGGGGATGGGATGGGGATGGGATGGGATGGGATGGGATGGGATGGAAGGATGAGATGAGATGGGATGGGGTGGGGTGGGGACGGAGATGGGATGAGGGTTCTGGGATGGGGATGGGAATGGGGATGGGGATGGGATGGGATGGGATCAGATGGGATGGAAGGCTTGGGGTGCTGGGATGGGATGCTCAGGTGGGATACTGGGGTGAGATGATCAGTGGGGTGCAGGGATGGGATGAGATTCTCAGGGGATTCTAGGGGGGATGCTCAGGTAAGATGATGGGATGGGGATGGGATGGGGTGGGATGGGGTGGGATGGGATGGCATGGAAGGGAGGGAGGGATGGGATGGGGTGGGGTGGGGTGGGATGGGAGGGAGGGATGGGATGGGATATGGGATGGGATATGGGATGCGATGGGAGGAATGGGATATGAGATGGGAGGGATGGGATGGGTGCTTGGAAGGGGTGCCAGGCTGGTTCCCAGGACATGGCTGCCATGGCAGGATGCTGGGGGGGATGCAGGGGGGGCTGTGGTGGTGGAGAGCTGCAATGGGGTGGGGTGGGGTGGGATGGGATGGGATGGGATGGGATGGGATGGGATGCTCGGGGGGTTACTGGGATGGGATGCTCAGGTAGGAAGCTCAGAGATGTCGGGGTGCCGTACCAGGACAGGGATACTGTGGTGGGATGTGGGGCGGGAGGTGGGCTGTCCTGTGCTGAGCCATAGAAGTGGTGGTCCACAAAAGGGGAGCACAGAGGTGGGGGACAGCCCGGCATGGCACGGTGACACCGGGGGGGGGGGGGGGGGGGGGTGACGTGGTGTGGCAGTGGGATGGCTCTGTATGGTGAGCTGGGCTGCTGCAGGGCACTGCAGGGCACGTGTGCTGATCATCCACGTGTGATCCCATCACATCACACCCCATCCCACCCATCTCCACCCCATTCCCATCCCACCCCATCCCCACCCCATCCCCACCCCATCCCCACCCCATCCCCATTCCCATCCCCATTCCCATCCCCATTCCCATCCCCACCCCCATCCCCACCCCCACCCCCATCCCATCCCCACCCCATCCCCATTCCCATCTCCATCCCATCTCCATCCCATCTCCATCCCATTCCATCCCACTCCATCCCCAACCCCATTCCCATCCCCATCTTCATCCCATCTCCACCCCATCCCATCTCCATCCCATCCCACCTCCATCCCACCCCATCTCCACCCCATTCCATCCCATCACATCCCATCCCATCCCCATCCCCATCCCATCCCCATTCCCATCCACATTCCACCTCCATCCCATCCCACCCAATCTCCACCCCATCCCCACCCAATCCCATTCCATCCCACTCCATCCCCAACCCCATTCCCATCTCACCTCCATCTCCATCCCATCCCACCTCCATCCACACCCCATCTCCATTCTATCCCATCTCCACCCCATCCCCACCCCATCCCCACCCCATCCCATTCCCGTCCCCATTCTACCTCCATCCCATCCCACCCCATCTCCACCCCATCCCCACCCCATCCCATTCCATCCCACTCCATCCCCAACCCCATTCCCATCCCCATCTTCATCCCATCTCCACCCCATCCCCATTCCCATCCCCATCCCACCTCCATCTCTACCCCATCCCCTCCCCATTCCATTCCATCCCACTCCATCCCCAACCCCGTCCCCATCCCATCCCCATCCCATCCCCATTCCCATCCCCATCTCATCCCATCTCCATTCCACCCTATCCCATCCCCATCCCATCCCCATTCCCATCTCCATCCCACCTCCATCCCACCCCATCCCCACCCCATCCCATCCCCATCCCATCCCCATCCCATCCCATCCCATTCCATCCCTATTCCCACCCCCATCCCACCTCCATCCCATCACATCTCCACCCCACCCCATTCCCACCCCACCCCACCGCTGTGGCGCACTGAGTGGATCCATGGGGTCACCCCCCCCTTTCCCCCCCCCCAGATTTTTCCTCAAGTTTTTCCTTAAGTGCAACCAGAACTGCCTGAAGAACGCAGGGAACCCCCGGGACATGCGGCGCTTCCAGGTGAGCCCCCCCGCCCCCCCCGCCCCACACATGGGGCTCTGCACCCCCAAAGCCGTGGGGGGAGGTGGGGATCGGCCCTGCGCACACACAGCCCTCCCCCCCCCCATTCCCACAGCTGGAGCTTCCGCAGAGGGGTTGGGGGGGGGGGACCGTCCCGGCCCCCACCCAGCACGGGCGCCTTCATTAGGGCCTCTCGTAAAGATATGATAATTGTGACATTTTTACATGATTAACGACCCAGGCAATTTGCATAGCGCCGAACAGCTCCGGGAGAGCAGCCAAGTCCACGGCGGAGGGGGGGAGCGGCGCTATGGGGTGTATGGGGGGGGTGGGGGGGGTCCCGGGGTGGACATCGCCCCCAGGGGTGGCCCCGGAGCTGTGTGTGTGTGTGTGTGTGTGTGTGTGTGTGTGTGTGTGCACGAGAGGAGCAGCCGTCAGCTGCTGGGGGGCGCGGGGGACCCCGGGGCTGCGCTGATGGCCCCACGGGGGGACCCCCGACCCCATTCTCTGCCCCCCCCCCCCCCCCCCCAACCAGGTGGTGGTGTCGACGACGGTGAGTGTGGACGGCCACGTGTTGGCCGTGTCTGACAACATGTTTGTGCACAACAACTCCAAGCACGGCCGGCGGGCACGGCGCCTCGACCCCGCCGAAGGTGAGCGCCGGCGGTGCACGCTCACGTGGGGGCACACTCACATGGGGCACGCTCACATGGGGCACGCTCACATGGGGGCACACTCAAATGGGGGCACGCTCACATGGGGCACGCTCACGTGGGGGACACACTCACATGGGGGGCACACACTCACATGGGGGGCACACACTCACATGGGGCACACACTCACATGGGGGGCACACACTCACATGGGGGGCACACAATCACATGGGGCACGCTCACATGGGGTACACACTCGCTCACATGGGGGCATGCTTACATGGGGGCACGCTCACATGGGGCACGCTCACATGGGGCACGCTCACATGGGGGCACGCTCACATGGGGGGCACACTCACATGGGGGGGACGCTCACATGGGGGCACGCTCATATGGGGCATGCTCACATGGGGGCATGCTCACATGGGGGGCACGCTCACATGGGGCACGCTCACATGGGGCACGCTCACGTGGGGGCACGCTCACATGGGGGGCACGCTCACATGGGGCACACTCACATGGGGGGCACACTCGCATGGGGGGGACGCTCACATGGGGGCACGCTCATATGGGGCATGCTCACATGGGGGCACGCTCACATGGGGGGCACGCTCACATGGGGCACGCTCACATGGGGCACACTCACATGGGGGGGACACTCACATGGGGCACGCTCACATGGGGGGGACGCTCACATGGGGGGCACACTCACATGGGGCACACTCACATGGGGGCACACTCACATGAGGGCACGCTCACATGGGGGCACACTCACGTGGGGGCACGCTCACGTGGGGGCACGCTCACATAGGGGGCACGCTCACATGGGGGGCACACTCACTCACATGGGCTGCACACTCACGTGGGGGGCACACACTCACCTGGGGGCACACACTCATGGGGTGCACACTCACATGGGGGGTGCACACTCACCCACCTGGGGGTGCACACTCACTCACATGGGCTGCACACTCACGTGGGGGGCACACACTCACCCACCTGGGGGTGCACACCCATTCAAATGGGGTGCACACTCACTCACATGGGGGCACACACCCACCTACCTGGGGGTGCACACTCACCTACCTGGGGGTGCACACTCACATGGGGTGCACACTCACTCACATGGGCTGCACACTCACATGGTGGGGCACACACTCACCCACTTGGGGGTGCACACTCACTCACATGGGGTGCGCACTCATTCAAATGGGGCGCACACTCACTCACATGGGGGCACACACCCACATCTGTCTGCCCCCCCCAGGCTGCCCTGCCCACTCATGCCCCCCCCCCCTCCATCCATGCGTTGCTGACGTCCGTCTGTCCGTCCGTCCGCACTCAGTGCCCACCCAATGCATTCAGCCCTCCATCCAACTGTCCCCAAACAGCAGCAGCCCCACTGCCCCCACAGCGCCACCTGTGCCGTCCCTCTGTCCGTGTCCGTCTGTCCCTCCATACGCTCCTTCCTTTACAGCACTGCCCCCATCCCCATGCATGGTGTCCGTCTGTCCCTCCATGCCCTCTCCCCCCATGACTCCATCCCCATATCCATCTGTCCCTCCATGCACTCTCCCCCCTACAGCACTGTCCCAATCCCCATCTGTGTCCGTCTGTCCCTCCATGCGCTCTCCCCCTTCAGCACTGCCCCCATCCCTTTGCCATGCATGGTGTCCGTCTGTCCCTCCATGCTCCCTCACCCCCATGGCTCCATCCCTGTGTCTGTCTGTCCCTCCATGCGCTCTCTCCCTTACAGCACTGCCCCCATCCCCATGCATGGTGTCTGTCTGTCCCTCCATGCCCTCTCCCCCCCCCGATGACTCCATCCCCATGTCCGTCTGTCCCTCCATGCGCTCTCCCCCTTCAGCACTGCCCCCATCCCTTTGCCATGCATGGTGTCCGTCTGTCTCTCCATGCCCTCCCCCCCATGGCTCCATCCCTGTGTCCGTCTGTCCCTCCATGTGCTCTCCCCCTGAAGCACTGCCCCCATCCTCATGTCTGTCTGTCCCTCCATGCACTCTCTCCCTTACAGCAGTGTCCCCATCCCCATGCATGGTGTCCATCTGTCCCTCCATGCCCTCTCCCCCCATGGCTCCATCCCTGTGTCCGTCTGTCCCTCCATGTGCTCTCCTCCCTGCTGCACTGCCCCCATCCCTTTGCCATGCATGGTGTCCGTCTGTCTCTCCATGCCCTCTCTTCCCATGGCTCCATCCCTGTGTCCGTCTGTCCCTCCATGCACTCTCCCCCCCACAGCACTGTCCCAATCCCCATCTGTGTCTGTCTGTCCCTCCATGCCCTCTCCCCCCATGGCTCCATCCCTGTGTCCGTCTGTCCCTCCATGTGCTCTCCCCCTGAAGCACTGCCCCCATCCTCATGTCTGTCTGTCCCTCCATGCACTCTCTCCCTTACAGCAGTGTCCCCATCCCCATGCATGGTGTCCATCTGTCCCTCCATGCCCTCCCCCCCATGGCTCCATCCCTGTGTCTGTCTGTCCTCCCATGTGCTCTCCCCCTGCACCACTGTCCCCATCCCCATTCCCATGCATGGTGTCCATCTGTCCCTCCATGCACTTTCCCTCCTATAGCACTGTCCCCATCCCTGTGTCTGTCTGTCCCTCCATGCGCTCTCTCCCTTACAGCACTGCCCCCATCCCCATGCATGGTGTCCATCTGTCCCTCCATGCCCTCTCCCCCCCCCTACAGCACTATCCCAATCCCCATCTGTGTCTGTCTGTCCCTCCATGCCCTCTCCCCCCCCCAGTGACTCCATCCCCATATCCATCTGTCCCTCCATGCACTCTCCCCCCACAGCACTGTCCCAATCCCCATCTGTGTCCGTCTGTCCCTCCATGCCATCCCCTCTCCATGGCTCCATCCCCATATCTGTCTGTTCCTCCATGCAGTCTCTCTTACAGCACTGCCCCCCTCCCTTTGCCATGCATGGTGTCCGTCTGTCCCTCCATGCCCTCCCCCCCATAGCTCCATCCCCATGTCCGTCTGTCCCTCCATGCACTCTCCCCCTTCAGCACTGCCCCCATCCCTTTGCCATGCATGGTGTCCGTCTGTCCCTCCATGCCCCCTCCCCCCCATGGCTCCATCCCCATGTCTGTCTGTCCCTCCATGCACTCTCTCCCTTACAGCACTGTCCCCATTCCCATGCATGGTGTCCATCTGTCCCTCCATGTGCTCTCCCCCCTACAGCACTGTCCCAATCCCCATCCCTGTGTCCGTCTGTCCCTCCATGCGCTCCCCCCCTCAGCACTGCCCCCATCCCTGTGTCCGTCTGTCCCTCCATGCGCTCCCCCCTTCAGCACTGCCCCCATCCCTGTGTCCATCCACCCCTCCCACCCCCCCCTGGCTCTACACCCCCCCCCCCCTCACCACCTCCGTGTGCCCCCCCGCAGCCGCCCCCTGCATCAAAGCCATCAGCCCCAGTGAGGGTTGGACCACGGGCGGCGCCACCGTCATCCTCATCGGGGACAACTTCTTCGACGGGCTGCAGGTGGTCTTCGGCTCCGTGCTGGTGTGGAGTGAGGTACGGCGCCGGGGGGGGGCCGGGAGCGCGGCCGCCGGCTCAGCCCCCCCCCCCCCCATCTCCGTTCCCGCAGCTCATCACACCCCACGCCATCCGCGTGCAGACCCCCCCCCGGCACATCCCCGGCGTGGTGGAGGTGACGCTGTCCTACAAATCCAAGCAGTTCTGCAAAGGGGCGCCGGGGAGATTTGTGTACACCGGTAAGGGGGGGGGGGGGGACGCAAAGGGGGGGGCTGAGCACGGTGTGTGGCTGGGGGGGTGTGGGGGGGGGTCATTGTGTGAGGGTTGGGGCGTGAAGTGGGGATGGGGTGTGTGGGGCGGGGTGGGGTTTGGGGACAGGACTTGGGTATGGGGTGAATGGGGACAGGGTGGGGTTTGGAGACATGGAAGGGTCTGGGGATGAGGTGTGTGGGGATAGGATTTGGGTTTGGGGTCAGGGTAGGGTTGGGGTTTGGGGGTGGTGTGTGGGGACATGGAAGGCTCTGGGGATGAGGTGTGTGGGGATAGGGTTGGGTTTGGGGTCAGGGTGTGTGGGGACAGGGTGGGGTTTGGGGACATGGAAGGGTCTGGGGATGAGGTGTGTGGGGATAGGGTTGGGGGACAGGATTTGGGGGCAGGGTGAATGGGGAAAGGATAGCGTTGGGGTTTGGGGACAGGGTGTGTGGGGACATGGAAGGCTCTGGGGATGAGGTGTATGGGGACAGAGCAGGGTTTGGGTTTGGGGACAGTGTGTAGGGACAGGGGAGGGTTTGGGGATATGGAAGGGTCTGGGGATGAGGTGTATGGGGATAGGGTTGGGTTGGGGGACAGGATTTGGGGGCAGGGTGAATGGGGAAAGGATAGCGTTGGGGTTTGGGGACAGGTTTTGGGTATGGGGTGAATGGGGACAGGGTGGGGTTTGGGGACATGGAAGGGTCTGGGGATGAGGTGTATGGGGATAGGATTAGGGTTTGGGGTCAGGGTAGGGTTGGGGTTTGGGGATGGTGTGTGGGGACAGGGGGGGGGGTGGGGATATGGAAGGCTCTGGGGATGAGGTGTGTGGGGACAGTAGGGTTTGGGTTTGGGGTCAGGGTGTGTGGGGACAGGGTGGGGTTTGGGGACATGGAAGGGTCTGGGGATGAGGTGTGTGGGGATAGGGTTGGGTTGGGGAACAGGATTTGGGGACAGGGTGAATGGGGAAAGGATAGCGTTGGGGTTTGGGGACAGGTTTTGGGTATGGGGTGATGGTGACGGGTAGGTTACGGTTTGAGGACATGGTGTATGGGGGAAGGTAGGGTTGGGGTTTGGGGACAGGGTAGGGTTTGGGGACGTGGAAGGGTTTGAGGACGAGGTGTATGGGGACAGGGTAGGGTTTGGGTTTGGGGACACTGTGTATGGGGATAGGATAGGGTAGGGTTTGGGGCAGGATTTGGGGTCAGGGTAGGGTTGGGGTTTGGGGACAGAATAAGGCTTGGGGACAGGGTGTATGGGGGAAGGTACGGTTGGGGTTTGGGGACAGGGTAGGGTTTGGAGACATGGAAGGGTCTGGGGACAGACTGTATGGGGACAGGACAGGGTTTGAGGACAGGATTTGGGGACAATGTATGGGCACAGGGTTGGGGTTTAGGGACAGGGTTTGGGGACATGGAAGGGTGTGAGGATGAGGTGTATGGGGACGAGTTAGGGTTTGGGTTTGGGGAGAGGACGGGGTTTTAGGACGGGGTCTGAGGATGGGGTAGGGTTTGGGGACAGGGTGTACGGCAGCTGAGTATGGTGTGGGGACAGATGGGATGTGAGTTGGGGGGATTGGGGGGGTGTATGGGGCCAGGGTCGGGTCTGGGGACATGGTAGGGCTGCACCTCGGGAAGGCCAGCAGGGATGGGCTCAGGGTTGTGGGGTGGGGGTTCTCCAAATCCCTATGGATGCCCACAGGGAGGGCTGGGGCTGTTTGAGGTGGGGGGGGGGGGGGCGGCTGCCGCGTCCCCACGGAGTCCCCCTGCCCGGCGCCGTGCCTCAGTTTCCCTGGGGGGGGCAGGGAGGCTCCGGGGGTCCCGGGGTGGTCTCCCCACTCACCCCCTCCCCCCGGCAGCACTGAATGAGCCCACCATCGACTACGGCTTCCAGCGGCTGCAGAAGGTCATCCCAAGGCACCCCGGGGACCCCGAGCGCCTCCCCAAGGTGGGGACCCCATTGCGTGGGGCCACCGGCTCTGTGCCCCCACCCCACGAGGGGCTGGGAGGGCTGGGGGGCAGCGCTGGGCCACGGCACCGTCACGGGGATGTGCCCCAGGTGTGGGATATGGGGGGGTGAGGGGTTTTGGGGTGGGGTCCCCCCTCACCCTGTGCTGCTCCCTGCCAGGAGGTGCTGCTGAAGCGCGCGGCCGACCTGGTGGAGGCTCTCTATGGGATGCCACACAACAACCAGGTACTGCGGCCCCATCCCACCCCATGTGACCCCATCCCACCCCACATGGCCCCGTCCCACCCCACATGGCCCCATCCCACCCCATATGGTCCCATCCCACCCATATTGCCCCATCCCACCATGTCCCCATTTCACCTCATATGGCCCCTTCCCACCCCATGTCCCTATCCCACCCTGTATGGCCCTATCCCACCCCATGTCCCCATCAAACCCCACATGACCCCATCCCATCACACCGCTCCATCCCACCCCATGTGTCCCCATCCCCCTCTGTACGGCCCCATCCCACCCCATAAGTCCCCGCCCCACCCCACAGCCCCCCCATCTCGCCCTCTCCCACCCCCTGACCCCAGGGCAGGGCTGCGGGCTCCGACCCCACATCTGCTCCCCATTCAGATCCGTTTGGCTCCCGCTCGGTCGCCCCCCCACCTGCACGGAGCCCGGAGCCGCATCCGGAGCGCTCCCATCCCTCCCGTGCTGCCCTTCCTCACCCCACACCGGTTCCGCCCCCGGCCCCACATTGACACATCCCCCCCCCCCCCCCATATCCCTTCCAGGACCTCATCCTGAAGCGCGCGGCCGACATCGCCGAGGCGCTCTACAGCGTCCCCCGCGGCCCCGCGCAGCTCTCCTCGCTCGGCACGGCGCACGGCCCCGCTGCCATGGTGGGCGTCAACTCCTTCGGCACTCAGCTGGCCGTCAGCATCGGGGATGCGGCGCAGGGCCCTGAGCAAGGTGGGCGCGGGGGGGGCGGGGGGCAGCGGGGGGTCGGGGGGCGGTGGGGGTTGGAGAGCACTGGGGGGTAGGGGGGTGGCGAGGGGTCGGGGAGCAACGGGGGATCGGGGGGCACTGGGGGGTCGGGGAGCAATGGGGGGTCGGGGGGTGGCGGGGGGTGGCGGGGGTTGGGGAGCACTGGGGGGGGCGGGGGGAAGTGGGGGGGCGGGGGGTAGCGAGGGGCCGGGGGCAGCAGGGGGGCGGCGGGGATCGGGGTCGGTGAGGGGTTGGGAAGCATTGGGTGGTCGGGGGCCGTGGGGGGACGGGGGGACAGTGAGGGGTTGGGGGGCGATGGGGGGCCGGAGGGCAGCGAGGGGTTGGGGGACACTGTGAGGGTGGGGGGGGATTGGGGGGCTGGGGGGCATTGGGGGCAGCGGGGGTCGGGGGGCACTGGGGGATGGGGGGGTATTGGGGGGTCGGGGGGCGGCAGGGGGTTGGGGGCACTGGGGGATCGGGGGGCATTGGGGGGCCGGGGGGTGGGGGGAGGTCGGGGACAGCGGAGAGTCAGGGGGCGGTGGGGGTCGGGGGGCATCGAGGGGCCGGGGGGCGGCGGGGGGCTGCGGGGCACCGGGGGGTCGGGGGGCACCGGGGGGTCGGGGGGCAGTTTGGGGCCGGGGGGCACCGGGGGGTCGGGGGGCGGCGGGGGGGTCGGGGGGCGGTGAGGGGTCGGGGGGCGGTGAGGGGTCGTGCTCTACGCCTGCACCGCCCCCCCCCCCCCCCATTCCCCGCAGGGTACACCCGCAGCACCGGCAGCGCGTCCCCGCGGGGCTACGTGCCCACCTCCACGCCGCAGCAGAGCGCCTACGGGGGCAGCTCCGGCATCAACGGCTACGGGGGCAGCGCTATGGCCGGCCTGGGGGTGCCGGGCTCGCCCAGCTTCCTCAACGGCTCCACCGCCAACTCGCCCTACGCCAGTGAGTGCGGCCCGGCTCCGCGCCGGGACCCCCCCCGCCCCGCCCCCCCCCCCCGCCCCCCGCCCCCCGCCCCTCCCCACGGGCGTCCCCGGCCGGGGCACCGCGCGGCCCCCGGCGCCGTTGTCTGAGCGCCCCCCCGCAGTCGTGCCCGCCAGCCCCCCGCTGGGCGCCTCCTCCATCTCACTCCCGTCCGGCACCGCCGCCTCCGCCCCGCCCGGGGGTTTCTCGTTCTCTCCGGTCAATATGATCTCGGCCGTCAAGCAGAAAAGCGCCTTCGCTCCCGTGGTGCGGCCGCAGAGCTCCCCGCCGCCCGCCTGCTCCAGCACCAGCGGGGGCAGCCTGCAGGGTGAGCCGTCCTCGTCCTCCTCCGCCACCGCGGCGCCTCCCTGCAGTGTTCCCACCCCATTCATCCCTGCCGACCCCATCCTCATCACTGCTCCCATCCCATCCCATCCTTATCCCATCCCATCCCATCCTTATCCCATCCCATCTCCATCCCATCCTTATCCCATCCCATCCCATCCCCACCCCACCCCATCCCCACCCCATCCCATCCCATCCTTACCCCATCCCCATCCCATCCCCATCCCCATCCTCACCCCATTCCATCCCCATCTTATCCCATCCCCATCCCATCCCCATTCCCACCCCATCCCCATCTTTATCCCATCCCATCCCCATCTCTTCCCCATGCCCAGAGCCATGTCTATTCTCAAATCTATCCCATCCCATCCCCATCCCATCCCAACCCACCCCACCCCATTCCATCCCCATCCCCATCCTCACCCCATCCTCATCCCATCCCCATCTTACCCCATCCCCATCCCATCCCCATCCCCACCCCATCCCCATCCCATGCTCTCCCCATTCCCATCTCATCCCCATACCCATAGAGTGCCATCTCTATTCCCAAATCCATCCCCATCTCCAACTCCATCCCATCCCCATCCTTATCCCACCCCATCCCATCCCAATCCCCATCCCATCCCCGTCCCATCCCCGTCCCATCCCTGTCCCCATCCCATCCCATCCCATCCCATCCCATCCCATCCCATCCTCATCTCATCCCCATGCCCAGTGCCATGTCTATTCCCAAATCTATCCCATCCCACCCCATCCCATCCCCATCCTCACCCCATCCTCACCCCATCCCATCCCCGTCCCCATCCCCGTCCCCATCCCCATCCCCATCCCATCCCATCCCTGCCCCCATCCCATCCCCAATCCCATCCCCATGCTCAGCGCCATCTCTATTCCCAAATCCATCCCCACCCCATCCCTATCTCACCCCATCCCCACCCCACCCCCACCCCATCCCTATCTCACCCCATCCCCACCCCACCCCCACCCCATCCGCATCTCATCCCATCCCACCCCCCTCACTCTGTCCGTGCCCCCCCAGACGCAGCCTTTGAGGACTCAGACAAGTTCCACACCCCGGCGCGGTCTCTCCAAGGCCTGGCCTATTCCTAAGCACAGTAGGTGGCACTGCGGGGTCTGCGCCCAACCCTGATGGCGGTCCCACCCCCGAAGCGCCACCAACCCCCTCTGTGTCTTGCAGCCGTGCCTGGGCTCCTCGTGCCACCCCGAGACGTGGATGGGACGGAGCGCAGCCCCTGCCTGGGGCTGGGGGCCGAGGGGTCGGGACCTCCCAGTCCAGCTGCCCGCGGTGCTATGGGGCAGCGGGGTGATGCCGCGTGGGGCCCACGGGAGGGGGCGGCGGGGTCAGATCGGGGCTCTGCCGCGTCAGTGAACCAAACCCCCCGAGTTTAGCTCCGAAACACCCCGTAACTGTGGGGTGGGGTGATCTGCGGTGGGGCTGTCTGCGGTGGGACACCCCACAGAGGTGCTCCGTGGTGGGAAGCTCCGCTGTGGGGCAGTTGGGGGCGGGATGCCCCACAATGGGATGTTCTGGGGTGGGACACTGCGTGGTGGGGTGCTCCGTGGTGGGATGTGCCATTGTGGGGTGCTCCATCATGGGGTGCTCCATGGTGGGATGTTCCATCATGGGATGTTCCATCATGGGATGCTCCCTTTGGGATGCTTCGTTTTGGGACAGGCCATCATGGGATGCTCCATCATGGGATGCTCCCTTTGGGATGCTCCGTGTTGGGATGCTCCATGTTGGGATGTTCCATCATGAGATGCTCCCTTTGGGATGCTTCATTTTGGGACGGGCCATCATGGGATGTTCCATGGTGGGATGCTCCACAGTGGGATCTTCCATCATGGGATGTTCCATCATGGGATGCTCTCTTTGGGATGCTTCGTGTTGGGACAGGCCATCGTGGGATGCTCCATGATGGGATGCTCCATGTTGGGATGTTCCATCATGAGATGATCCATCATGGGATGTTCCATCATGAGATGATCCATCATGGGATGCTCCATGTTGGGATGTTCCATCATGGGATGTTCCATCCTGGGATGCTCCCTTTGGGATGCTCCATGTTGGGATGTTCCATCACGGAGCGCTCCCTTTGGGGATGCTCCCCAGTCGGCCATCCCATGGCGCATCTCCCCCTGGCGGGTCGCCCCATCTGGCCCTGCCCCCCCCCCCCCCCCAGCTCACCGCCACCCCCACTCCAGATGTGCATTTCCAGCTGTGCAGCCGCCCACCACAGTTGCAGGGCCGGGGCCACGCGGGGCCGTGTCGGGACGCCCGGCTGGGGGGCACACACACACACACACACACCCCCCATGCAGGCAGAGCCCCCCAATGGGGCACGCAGCACTTTGCCCCCCCCTCCGTCAGCCCCACCAGCAGCCGGAGCCCCCCAGACGCAGCTGCAGCTCTTCTCCCGTCATTATTGCTCCAATCCCTATTAATAATAACGGTAGTTTTAGTGACAGGTGAGGGCGGGGGGCTCCGTTGGGCCCTATGGGAGCCCCCCATCCTGGCACTGCACCCCCCCTCCAGCACTTCCAGGTGGGGGGTGCCACCTCCATTAAGGGGGAGCAGTCAAGTTTTGTAAATAAAGGAAATGAAACAGAATCCCCCCCCCTCCCCCCCATGGAGGGGACCCCCCCCCCCCTCCGCCATGTGTGCCACCCCCCTCCCCAGCTCCTGCCCTGCCCGGGATGGGGGTCTGGGCTGAGGGACCCCCAGCGCCCGTCCCCATCCCGCTGTGGGGCTCAGGACGGCGATGTCCCCATGGGGTCTGCATCCCCGGCACGGCGGTGGCACTGGGGGGGGGGGGGGGGTTGGGGACCGAAATAAAAGGACTTGCAGAAAGGCTGCGTGCACTGTGGGGTGTGGGGCGGCACCCACGGGGGTGTGGGGTGAGTGTGTGAGTGGGGCAGGTGTGCAGCTGTGTGTGTGTGCAGATACAGGTGGGTGTGCGCAGGGATGCGCCATCACGGCCACCCATCCACGAGGGCTGCCCACACCTGGAACACCACCGCTCCCACCCCACAGCTGTGGGGCACACGAGGGTGGCTCACAGATGGGAGCAGCACCCCCATCCTATCCCCATCCCCATCCTATCCCCATCCCCATCTCCCCCCACCCCACCCCATCCTCATCCAATCCCATCCTATCCCCATCCCCATCCTATCCCCATCGCCATCGCCATCCCCATCTCCCCCAACCCCACCCCACCCCATCCCCATCCAATCCCATCCTATCTCCATCCCCATCCCATCCCCATCCCCACCCTATCACCCCCCCATCCTATCCCCATCCCCTCCCCACCCCGTCGCCCCCCATCCCCTACCCACTCTGGGGTCCCACAGCCCCCTCTCGCACCCCCAGTCCATTTGTATGGCTGTCTCCCACCCATGGGGTCCTGGGCGAGGTGTCAGGAAGGGACCCCCAACCCCCACCCATGGGACAGCCCTGTCTGTTCCCACAAAGCCCCTATGGCTGCGCTGCCGCTCCCCCCGCCCCACCGCGCGGCGATGTTTAGATTAGAAGATAATGTGCTGGAGATAATTGCCTTAATCAAGAAAGGTTAATGAGGCGTCTGTGTGTGCGCAGCTCACGGCTCAGCGGCAGCGGGCGCAGCACCCACGGGTGGCACTGGGGGACACATCTGGGGCACCTCATCCACACGGGGGGACACATCTGGGGCACCTCATCCACACGGGGGGACACATCTGGGGCACCTCATCCACATGGGGGGACACATCTGGGGCCAGCCCATCCCCATGGCCCTCGTGGGGGGCACATCGTGACAGTGGATCCATGGGATATGGGCCCATGGGTGTGGACGCTGTGGGGTGCAGACACCATGGGGCACAGACACCATGGGGCACAAACACCATGGGACGAGGACACCATGGGATATGGACACCATAGGATATGGACACCCCATGACACGGGCGCCATAGGACACAGACCCATGGGACACGGACACCACATGGACCCATGGGACACGGACACTGTGGGACGTGGACCCAGGGGACGAAGACACCACGGAACACGGACAGCACACGGACACGTGGGGTATGGACAGCACACGGACACCACAGGACATGGAGCCATCGCACATGGATGGACACCAATGGGACCCACACAGACAGCGCACGGTGACACACGGGGACATGGACACCAATGGGACACCATGGGACACCATGGGACATGGACCCAGGGGACACGGATGGACACCATGGAATGTATACAGCTGGAGCACAATGGCACACGTGGACACCACGGGGCAGGGGACACCAATAGGACACCTTGGGATATGGGGCATCAATGGGACACGGACTGAAGGGACGCGGGTGGGCACACGAAGGGACGCACACAGATGGTGTACAATGGCACACATGGGCACTGTGGGGCATAAATGGGACACGGACTGAAGGGACACACGTGGACACCACGGGGCACGCACAGATGGTGTACAGTGACACACATGGACACCAATGGGACCCAATGGGGCACAATGGGGCACCGATGGGACACCATGGGACACCGATGGGACCCAGGGGACAGGGATGGGCACCATGGAATGTGCACAGTTGGAGCACAATGGCACACATGGACACCAATGGGACACCGATGGGGCACCGATGGGACACCAATGGGACACCAATGGGACATGGACTGAAGGGACACGGATGGACACCACGGGACGCACACAGTGGAGCACAACGGCACACGTGGACACCATGGGATGTGGGACCACTGGACATGGACACCATGGGGCACCAATGGGACCCAGGGGACAGGGATGGGCACCATGGAATGAGCACAGCTGGAGCACAATGGCACACATGGACACCGATGGACACCCAAAGGGACACACACAGCTGGCACACAATGGCACACACGGACACCGAAGGGACACCGATGGGACACGGAAGGGACACCGACGGACACCCGAAGGGACACCCGCAGGCGGCCACCCCGGGCCGCACACAGCCGGCGCACGGTGCCGGCCCGGGCCGTGGGAGCGCCGGACACGGACGGCCCCGGGGCGCAGACAGAAGCACGGACACGCGCGCCCGGTGCCACGGCGGTTTATTGGCGGAGCGGCAGCGCGGGGCCGCGGGGCGGGCGCGGCTCAGTAGCGGCGGCGGCGGCGGCTCAGTAGCGGCGGCGGCGGCGGCGGCGGCTCCCGTAGCGGCGGCGCCGTCCCCCCACGGAGCGGCGGGAGCGCCGGGCGCTCCCGTAGCGGCGGCGGCGGCGGGGGCTGCGGCGGCGGCCGGAGCGGCGGCGGCGGCGGCGGCGGCTGCGGGGGCTGCGGCTGCGGGTCCTGCTGCGCCGGTAGCGGGCCATGCCGGGCTGCGGTGGGACGGCGGTGGGACGGCGCCGCGGCGGTGCCGAGCCGTGCGGGACCGGGAAGTGCCGCTCCGCTCCGCGCCCCGCGCCGCTTTTATAGGCGCCCGCGGGCGCGGCCCTCTGTGACGGCCGGCCGGGTCACTGAGCCGAACGCGCCCGGGCCGTTCGGGACGGGACGGGACGGGACGGGATGGGGGGCGGGGGGGTCCCGGGCCGGGCGGTGCTGCGGGCGCGGAGCGGGGGGACCGCGTGGCACCGCGGCACGGGATGGCGCCGGGCGGGAGGCGGTGGCGGCGCACGGCAGCGGGACGGCGCGGGGCAATTAAAGGGCGTTCAAAGGATCCCTCCGCGTATTGTCGCCGTGCGGGCACTCACAGCGACCCTCCGACGCCCCCCCGCAGCCCCGCTGTGGTTCAGGCCTGCGGCACCTACAGCACATTACAGGACGGGACACACAGCACAGGGAGATGGCAGCTGGCACACGGCACCTGGTACACGGCACAGGGCGATGGCACACGGCACATGGCACATAGCACCTGGCACATGGCACACGGCACATGGCACATACATGGCACCTGGCACTGTGCTGGTGGCACGTTGCACTGACGGCACATGGCACGCGTGTCTTTGTGCAGTGGAAACGTCCGCTATGGCAATAAATCCCCCTGCTGAACTCCGAGCTCCCTCACGTCCCGGGAGGGATAAGGAATGAATGCGAAGGCTTCGGGCGATGCCCGCCGTGATCCAATGCGAAAGAACGCACGGGTTCATCGGGAAGGGAAAGGCTGCTAAAGAAATGGATGCGTCGTTCGAAATGCCCGTTAGCGCAGCGTAACGGGAATCCCAACTCCGCCACCGGGGCTCGGTGACCTCCGGGCCGCTCCCGGTATGGATTCCCTCTTCGTTAAACACGGATTCTGTGATTGCGCCCGGAGCGGTGGGGGAACGGGAGCGGCGGTCGGGGCTGCGGGGAAAGGGGCGGCAGCGCCGATCCGGTGCGCTTCTCTCCCTCAGCGCACGGGGGGGCGCAGCGGCCGCAGTGAGGAGCGGAACTTCGCGGCTCCGCGAATGCCGGATCGAAAATGAGCGGCTGTCAGCACGGGGCACACAGGGATGGCGCGGGGGGCGGGCACAGAGCGCAGGGCGCACGGCGCATGGCGCAGGGCACAGGGAGCAGGGCACCTGGCACAGGGCGCAGAGCGCAGGGCGCAGGGCGCAGGAGGACGGCACAGGGCGCAGAGCACACGGCGCAGGGCGCAGGGCACCTGGCACAGGAGGATGGCACAGTGTGCAGGACACCTGGCACAGGAGGACGGCACAGGGCACATGGCACAGGGCGCAGGACACCTGGCTCAGGAGGATGGCACAGGGTGCAGGGCAGAGGGCGCAGGGCACAGGATGCAGGACAGCTGGCACAGGAGGACGGCACAGGGCACATGACACAGGGCAGAGGGCACAGGAGGACGGCACAGGGCACATGACACAGGGCAGAGGGCACAGGAGGACGGCACAGGGCGCAGGGGATGGCGCATGGCGTGGGGGGGTTGGCAGAGGGCAACCAGTGGTGGCACAGCGTGAGAAATAACGCAAAAGACTTTTCGGAGGCCGGATCTCTTGTGAAGAAGTTTTAATTCGCGATTGCAACGGCGGGCATCCTGCGAGGAGGAATGCACACCGAAACCCGCATCCCTGCTTGGTGTCCCCCGCCTCCCGGTGCTAATTCCTCGTTCCTCGTTAATTGAGTACTCCGGGTTCACAGTCTGACGCTGTTGTATTTACAGCCGGATTCCACCTACCTTTAATCTCTCTCATTAACACTTCCTAACGCTTTACCTCCTAATCTCGCCTTCCCCATCCACCTCCCGAATCGTGGCCGCGGATCGTCCCGCTGCCTGCCTGCCCGTCCAGTCGCTATGTGAGCGCAAACCAGCGGGGTTTTCCACTCGCAAAGGCGCAGTTTTAACCCTCACAAGCGTAATTGCGCGCGGCGACGGCACGGGGCGACAGCACAGCGGGGCTGCGGCGCGTGGGACGCAGCGCAGAGTGATGGCACGGAGGGCTCTGTGCGCACCCGCACTGCGCGCCCCTCCCGGGGCGGACATCCCTGGCAGCGCGCCGGGCTGCGGGGCTCGGGGTGCCCATCTCTGCACGCTGTCCCCATGTTGCGCACTGTCCCCATCTCTGCGCACTGTCCCCGTGTCCCACACTGTCCCCATCTCTGCGCAGCGTCCCTCCCCGTTCCGCAGAACACGCGCACACCGCCCGGCCGCCGCCCCCGCGGCTCTCCCAGCACCGGGCGGTGGGTCGGGCCGTGCCGCCCCCCCCCCCGACACCACAGAAGGGGTCCCGCGGCGCGCGGTGCGGTTGCCGGGCGGTGACGGCATAAGGGCCCCCGGGCACCGCGTTCCGTGGCCGCCGCAGCCGCCGTCCCCCCGCGCCCCGCAGCTCCATGTGCCGCCGAGCCCCGCGCTCCCGTTCCCGTTCCCGGCGCCGCTCCCCGCCTCGGCGGCGTAAGAGTGGAGCGCGGCGCAGCCGCCGTCGCGGGAGACAACGTACGATGCGGCGGCGGAGAGGTGCGGCCACCGCCCGGGGGGCGGGGGGGGGTCCCGGGCCGCGAGCCCCGGCCCGAGCGCGGCGCTCCGCTTCTTCTCTCCGTCTCTTCTCTCCATAGACGTCCGCGTCTCGACGGTGTATTACTACCGGAGGAGCCGCTGCCGCGGAACGCTTTGAGCACAGCCCCGGGGACACCGCCGCTCCTGTGCTATAAAGGCCGCCGTCACCGTACCGCCGAGCTCCCGTCCTTCCTGGCTACGCCCGCCCCCCTCCGATCCCCCCCGGCCCTCCCCGGCCCTCCCCGGCCCTCCCCGGCCCCCAGCGCTGCCCGCACTGCTGCTCCCAGCCCCGCCCGGGGGCACACGGCCGCTGTCCCCGTGTGTAGGCGCTGTGATAGCATTCGTCTGCACGAGCACGGACACATGGCACAGGGATGACACTGGGATGGCACAGAGGCACAGAGGGATGGGACAGGGATGGCACAGGGATGGCACGGGGATGGTACGGGGATGGCACAGGGATGGCACAGGGATGACACAGAGACACAGGGTGATGGCACAGGGATGGCACGGGGATGACACGGGGATGGCACAGAGGCACAGACGGATGGCACAGGGATGGCACGGGGGTGGCACAGGGATGGCACAGAGACACGGGGATGGCACAGGGATGGCACAGGGATGGCACAGGGATGACACGGGGATGGCACAGGGGTGTCACAGGGATGGCACAGGGATGACACGGGGATGGCACAGGGGTGTCACAGGGATGGCACGGGGATGGCACAGGGATGACACCGGGATGGCACAGGGCTGGCACAGAGGCACAGGGTGATGGCACAGGGCTGGCACGGGGGTGGCACAGGGATGGCAAGGGGATGGCACAGGGATGGCACAGGGATGGCACGAGGATGGCACTGGGATGGCACAGAGGCACAGCGGGATGGGACAGGGATGGCACAGGGATGGCACGGGGATGGCACTGGGATGGCACAGAGGCACAGGGTGATGGCACAGGGATGGCAGAGGGCTGGCACGGGGTGATGCTGTGCACACCGCTCGGCACACGATAACGGCACGGGGCGGCACGGCGCGCAGCCAGCAGTGGGGGGCGGGGCTTAGTGGCGCTCGTCCAATGAGAAGCTGGGGCGTGGCTCACGTGATTCGGACGGGCTATATAAGGGTGCGCGGCTCCGCCGTGGAGCAGTCGCCCCGTCGGGGCGGTTGGGTGGCGGTGTTTCTACGGCTGCCCTGCGGGGCTACGGGGGCGCAGCGAATGGGAGTCAACCTTTGGATGATTCAACCCCCCGATCGGCGTCCTCCTCTTCCTCCTCCTCACCGCCCCGGTGCTGTCGTGGCGGCGGTAACCGCGGAAGGGGAGTGGTGCGGTGGGGGCTCTCAGCGCTGCCATCCGAGCTCAGCTCCACCATCGGCGCCATCCCTATAAAAGGGCCATCAGCTGCGGGAGGAACTCAGCGCCGTGAGGGTCTCCTGAGTGCCCCCTCACCCAAAACGATCCCTCCGGATGGCTCTGTGTGCCCTCCCGGGGCCGTTCCCGTGGCGCTGCGGGGTGTGAGCGCTGCCCATAGCAGCAGGGAGGCTTTAAGAAGGGAACGCAGCCGTCGGTGGGAGGTCCTGGAGGGTCAGCAGAATGGTTTGATCGGTTGTGGGGACCCCGCGTTTACCCCTGGGCTGAGGAGGTGTCTGTTTGAGTGTGCTGTTCGATGGGGAGGAAGGAGGGAGGGGGAGAGAATGCACCACGACCCGGGGTTGTCCTGGAAGGTGAGAAATACGCAGCAATGGACCCGGATGGGGCAGTAATGGGGATGGGGGCATACGAAGGTATGAGAAATAGCAGTCCTAGGGGTGGCTGCAGCAGGGCTCCGCGCTCAGAACCTTCTCGCATTTGAATGGGAAGACCCAGAGATGGCAAAGACAGCAGCAGAGCTGAGCTGCGCCGCCCCACGGGTCTGCTGGACCCCCTGCGTTTGTACTGAGGAACGGATTTGGATGGCTGCTGGGATGAAGGTGAGGTTCAGGAGGTGCCTCTGAGCGAAGGGGAAACGTCCAGAGTGAATGGGGGACGGTGTAATGGTGCTGCGGTGATTGGGGGAACGGAGGGGAGGGCAGAAATGGGGGCTGCCCCATAAGTGGGGCTCTCAGCCTCGGGAGCTGTGGGGTTTGGGTGTGTGTGGGACTGAAGTGTGCTCGAAACAGAATGGATGTGGGATGGGCTGAAGGGAGAATCTCAACAGGGAAAGCAGGAGGAGAAGTCGGGCAGCCAAACGGAGCGCTGTACCGGCACAGAAAGCACACAGCGGCTGCCGGGTAATTAATGGCTCTGCCCGTTAATTGAGGCTTTGCATCCCGCTGCTGTTAGACCAGAAAAGGTATTTCTTTCCACTGGTGGGCGGCTGAGGGTCCCCATAGCCAACAGAGGGGACTGCAGGGCCTCTGATGGGGTAACCGTTCGTTGGGCCTGGAGAAAAACCCACTGAGTTGGGGGTTATTGGGACGGGGACAGAAACTTCCCTGACCTGTGGTGATGTGAAGGAGGGCACAGAGGCTGTGATGGATGGGCGGGGGGACAAATGGGCCCCAGAACCCAAACGTGGTTCCCACCCGGCAGTGTGGGGTGTCCATCACCCCACTGCAGTGCATGTATTGGGAACGGGCACCGTGTGGGGAAAGGACCCCAACGGCGCAGCCGGCTTCTGATGGGTCTCATCGGCAGGGAGGGCGGGCAGTGGACTCCCCAAGGCCTCCCTGTGGTCTGCGTGCGCTCACCTGCGTTTTGTCACCACCCAGCGGGGCACCACTGAGCAAAGCGCGATGAGGAGCCCTCTGCTGTCCCCCCTGCACCGCTGCATCGATCTGATGCTGGCGTGTGACTTGGTGGAGGCCTTAGAAAAGGCAATGGCTCCACTGACTGCACGTTTACAAGAGAAAGGCTGGGCTGTGACCCCCCAGAAGGGGCTGTCAGTTCAATTCCTGGCTGTCTTTGGTTGGCTAAGACGTTGGTCCCACCAACGTAGAAGAGATTCAAGCATTCCTGGTTCCTACAGCACCCCCCCCCCATGTGGGGTTGGCCATCCACCCCCCACGCAGTGTGGTTGGGCCCGGGGCTGTATGGCACATCACACCGCAGGGCATCGGCCCCCGTGGTCATCGAGCGGTGATGGAGCTGATGATGGATCACCCAATGGCTGCACCACAGACTGCAGGGCTGAGGGCCACCCGGGCGGCAGCCAAAGCGTGGGGCTGCCCATCCCCTTACCCTGCACCATCCAGGCACGTCAGGCTGTGGTGTTTGCTCGAGAATGAGGCCCTGCTGGGAGCTGCGGCCCATCCCTATGGAGGACCCCATCCGCGCAGCGATGGCAGTCGGGTGATGTGGGTCCCTTCCTTGATCCGAGGGGGCAGGAAGGACCCGTGTGTGTCAACACAGCCCCCCCTGTGCCAAAGGCAGACCCGGCCTGTGCTATGGAGGCATTGCTATGCTGACAGTGTTACGTGGGGCTCCTCAGCACTGAGGAGTGGACACCTGCACCGAATGGTGGTTCCCTCTGCCATGCAGTCCAACAGGAGCCAGCCTACTGGGAAGGTATAACGGGTTCATTGCAAAGGGGACATGGATTGTGTCCATAGAGCAAACCAGAGCCCCCCCTTTGCTGCCTGGCACAGCAATCCAGCCCCAGGAAGCAGGCCAGGGGGTGCAGTGCTGGACGGGACGGGTCCTGGTGTGGGTGGAAGTGCTCATTGTGCCCTTCTGCCCACGTTGGCCATCAGAAGGGCTGAGCTGCTGCTCTGTGCGTTGGCTGCTCTGTGCACTGACTGCTCTCTGTGTGGCTTTCTGAGCTTCATGGTGATGAATGCCCTTCCAGGTGAGCCCCCGCCCCACAGGGCGCTGTCATTGCCTCCCAGTGAGGCACAGTGCACTTCTGACAGACGTTCCTATGGCTGTGAGCTGTGTGAGGGCTCTGCTGTGGATGCTGACGGTGGTATCTGCAGTGATAAGGGGGGGGGGGAGGGCGCCGTGCCCATCAAAAACCACCCGGGGCCGCACAGAGCATTTGGGGGAAGGTTCTGATCGTGGTGGGGTTCCTCAGTTTCACCTGCAGTCCGATGAGTGCCCCAACCACAGCCTCTGCGGTGCCCACCGCCTCCGCGTGTCCCCCACGTGCTGTAGATGCCGCAGGCCTGAACCACAGCGGGGCTGCGGGGGGGCGTCGGAGGGTCGCTGTGAGTGCCCGCACGGCGACAACGCGCGGAGGGATCCTTTGAACGCCCTTTAATTGCCCCGCGCCGTCCCGCTGCCGTGCGCCGCCACCGCCTCCCGCCCGGCGCCATCCTCAGTGCCGCGGTGCCACGCGGTCCCCCCGCTCCGCGCCCGCAGCACCGCCCGGCCCGGGACCCCCCCGCCCCCCATCCCGTCCCGTCCCGTCCCGTCCCGAACGGCCCGGGCGCGTTCGGCTCAGTGACCCGGCCGGCCGTCACAGAGGGCCGCGCCCGCGGGCGCCTATAAAAGCGGCGCGGGGCGCGGAGCGGAGCGGCACTTCCCGGTCCCGCACGGCTCGGCACCGCCGCGGCGCCGTCCCACCGCCGTCCCACCGCAGCCCGGCATGGCCCGCTACCGGCGCAGCAGGACCCGCAGCCGCAGCCCCCGCAGCCGCCGCCGCCGCCGCCGCTCCGGCCGCCGCCGCAGCCCCCGCCGCCGCCGCCGCTACGGGAGCGCCCGGCGCTCCCGCCGCTCCGTGGGGGGACGGCGCCGCCGCTACGGGAGCCGCCGCCGCCGCCGCCGCCGCTACTGAGCCGCCGCCGCCGCCGCTACTGAGCCGCGCCCGCCCCGCGGCCCCGCGCTGCCGCTCCGCCAATAAACCGCCGTGGCACCGGGCGCGCGTGTCCGTGCTTCTGTCTGCGCCCCGGGGCCGTCCGTGTCCGGCGCTCCCACGGCCCGGGCCGGCACCGTGCGCCGGCTGTGTGCGGCCCGGGGTGGCCGCCTGCGGGTGTCCCTTCGAGTGGCCATCAGTGTCCCTTCAGTGTCCCATCGGTGTCCATGTGTGCCATTGTGCTCCAGCTGTGCTCATTCCGTGGTGCCCATCCCTGTCCCCTGGGTCCCATTGGTGCCCCATGGTGTCCATGTCCAGTGGTCCCACATCCCATGGTGTCCATGTGTGCCATTGTGCTCCACTGTGTGCGTCCCATGGTGTCCATCCGTGTCCCATTGGTGTCCCATTGGTGTCCCATTGGTGTCTCATTGGTGTCCGTGTGTGCCATTGTGTGCCAGCTGTGTGTATCCCTTTGGGTGTCTGTCGGTGTCCCTTCAGTGTCCCTTCAGTGCCATTGTGCTCCAGCTGTCCACTTTCCATGGTGCCCATCCCTGTCCCCTGGGTCCCATCGGTGTCCCATTGGTGTCCCATGGTGTCCCATTGGTGCCCATGTGTGTCATCGTGCACCATCTGTGTGTCCCATGGTGCCCATCCACGTGCAATGGCTCCATGTCCCACGGTATCCATGTCCCGGTGTCAGTGCCCCATGGTGTCACCACGCAGGGCTGTGTGCCTCCCACAGTACCCATCCGTGTCCCACGGTTCCGTGTCCCCATGGTGTCCGTGCCACGCGCTGTGTGTGCCATGCAGTGCCTCCTGCGTCCCGCAGTGTGCATCCCCAGGGCTGTGTGTGCTGCCCCATCCATACCCAGCAGCCACGCACCCAATTCCCACACACAGAGCGTCCTCATATCCCCGCCCCTGCTCCCCTGGGCTCCCACTTTGGGTCTCCCTTTCGGGACCCCAAGGGGTCGGGGGGCCCTGCGGCATTTGGGGCCGTGCCATGGATGAGGTGGGGGCGGCACCGGGTGGGTGCTCGGGGTGCTGTGGCTGCAGGGACAGAGGGGCTGTGCCCACCTGCGCTGTACTGGGGCTGCTTCTTGTCCCCGTGTCCCTTCCCGTCCCCATGTCCCTGCCCGTCCCCATGTCCCTGCCTGTCCCCACCTGCAGTCGGGACCCCATCCCTGTCCCCATCCCCTCCATCCCAGGGTGCCTGGCTTTCCAGGGGCGCGCAGTGTGCCTCAGGGACGGCCCTTCCCCACCCCACAGCCACCAGCACACAGCACAGACGGGCACTCATCTCTATTGCACGGTGAGTGGGACCGCAGCCATCGTCACGTCCCAATGGGCTCCTCGAAGAGGAAGATGAGGGGCAGGAGCAGCAGCAGGTAGAAGAAGAAGACGTTGGCCTGGGACAGGTGGTAGGCCAGGACGATGCACGCCAGCACCTCCAGCATCACCTGGTTCACGTGGCGCAGCTCCATGGTCCGTGTGCGTCCTGCAGGGACGTGGGGTTGTAGGGCATCACCCCCAGCTCTGGGCGGGAGGTGCTCCCGGGGGTCCCAGCACTGACCCCCCCCCCCCTCCCGGCACCCACAGAGCCACAGGGCGGGCACTCACTGCTCTCTGCTCCGCTCAGGGTCCCGGCACCAGTCCTGTCCCCACCTGCATCCCTTCAGCTCAGCGCCCCGATGGGACGGAGAGGAGGGCGATGTCACAACGGGGGCGTGGGGCGAACCGCACCCCGCGAAGGGACGGCCACGGAGCCCGGATTTCGTGGGCCTGGGCTCACAGTGGGACCCCGCAGCTGCGGTCACCCCACGGTAGGACAGCGCGTGTGGGACGGGAGGAGGTGCCCGGCCGGGAGCCCTGGCGCAGCGGTGCCGCTCGGTCGCCGCACGGGGTCACCGCACGGGGTCACCGCACGGGGTCCCCCCGTGGCACCGCCGGGCGGTTTGGGCACGAGCCCCGCGGCCGGCAGCGGCTGCCGAAGGGTTTGCCTTGGCTGGCAGCCCTGAGCTCGGCCGCGGGCCGCGCTCCCAGCGGGGCGGTGCGGGCGGTGCGGGCGGCGCGCCAGGGCACGGGCACAGAGCGCCGGCACTCCGCGCGGGGAGCGGGGATGGCGCGCGGCTCCCGGCCGTCCCCACGGCGGCTCTCCTGCGGGGCGCCCCGTGGGCACCCGGGGGGTCCGCGGGGTCCCCCCGGCCCAGCGGGAGCCGCGGACGCCCCCGGGATCGCCGCCGCCGGCGGGTCCGGGATGCGCCGTCCGCTCCGACCCCGCAGCCGAGGACGGCGCTCGGCCCGCTCGGGGGTCCCGCAGCACCGCGGCGCCTTTAAGGAGGAGCTGGCAGCGGGCGGCGCTGCGGATGCGGCTGTTTGCCTGCGGTCCAGCGGCGTGTGGAAATGGCTGAAATCCCTGCGAGTGCTGACTGGGCCGGAATGCGCCTCCGGAGCGGAGCTGCGTGCCCTGCATTTGGCTCCGGGAGCGGGGCCAGCGACAGCGCCGGGCGCGGGGCCGAGCGGCAGAGCCAGGACGGCGCGGAGCGGGGCCAGGGCTGCGGAAACCTCGAAAGTGCCGTCAGGTGGGGCTGAGTCACGGCCCCCCCCCGCCCCTCACGGCCCCTCACGGCCCCCCCCCGCCCCTCACGGCCCCTCACGGCCCCCCCCGGCCCCTCACGGCCCCCCCGCCCCTCACGGCCCCTCACGGCCCCCCCGCCCCCCCGGCCCCTCACGGCCCCCCCCGACCCTTCGCACCCCTGCGCTGTGGGCACTGCCGGCGCTGCCTCCGAGCACTGCGAGCCCCTCCCGCGATCCGGCCCAAATGGACGCAAATAAAGCTGTGGTCCGGCGTGCCAGCTGTCGCTGTTGTGGCTGGGGGGGCATCCGGCATTCCTGGCCATGCCCGGCTTTCAGCTGGTGGGGGGGGGAGCAGCATCACAGAGCGGGAGCAACACATCCCAACCCACCCCAGCCTATCCCATCCCATCCCAACTCACACCAACCCACCTCAACACACCCCATCCCATCCCAACCCTCCCCAACCTATCCCATCCCATCCCAACCCACCTCAACCTATCCCAACCCACCCCAACCTATCCCATCCCATCCCACCCCAACCTATCCCATCCTATCCCAACCCATCCCAAAACATCCCAACACATCCCAGCACATGCCAACCCATCCCAACACATCCCAATTCATGCTAACCAATCCCAACCCATGTTAACTCATCCCATCCCATGCCAACCCATCCCAATTCATTCCATCCCAAACCCTCCCAACCCATACTAGCCCATTTCAAGACATGACAACGTATGCCAAACCACCCCAAACCATTCCATCCCAACCCATGCCAACCCCTGCTAACTCATTCCATCCCATTCCATCCCAGCTCATCCCAATCCGTGTCCAACCATTCCAACCCAACCCATGCCAACAAACTCCAACTCATCCCACGCCAACCCATGCCAAAACATCCCAACTCATTCCATCCCAACCCATGCCAACCCACACTAACCAACCTGTCAGCCCATCCTAACCCATCCCAACCCATGCTAACCATCTCATCAACTCATCCCAACCCATCCCAACCAACCCAAACTATGCTAACCCATCCCAACCATCCCAACCAACCCAAACTATGCTAACCCATCCCAACCCATGCCAACCCATCTCAGCCTGTCCCATCCAACCCAATCCATGCCAACACATCCCAAACCTTGCTAACCCATCCCAACCCATCCCAACATACACCAAACCACCCCAATACGTTCCATCTCAACCCCTCCCAACCAACCAACCCACGCCGACTCGACCCAACCCACCCCAACCATCCCAAATAACGTAAAGCCATGTCAATCCATCCCAACCCATGCCAACCCACCCCCACCTGTGCCAACCCCTCCCAGACAACCCAACCCCACCCGTGAGCCTGGGGTTCTTGGCCACACACGACCCCATTGCTGCTGGACACAGAGCCCCCTCAGCTCTCCTGGCCACCAAAGGGTGCCGTTGGCCACGAGGCCAGCAGGAGCCCAGCCCAGCTGCTGGAGGCTGTAACGGCCCTAATAAACCACAAGTGAAGGTCAGGCCCAGGAATGGCCTTTTGGGGTGGAAAATGAGGTCATGGGCAGATGGCAGCAGCGGCTCCTCGGAGGATCGTGCGTGGGGGCAGGACGGGGCTGGGGGTGACAGGGCTTTGGGGGGGAGCTTGGCTGCGGCAAGGGAAAACAAACGGGGCTGCAGCTCAGCCCCATGAGACATCACAGCTCAGCTCAGCTCCCTGCACACACCGAGGGCTGGGAAGGGTCTGTGGGGAGCCCTGGCTATCCTCTCACTCCCCCAGACCCACCTGGGGGCACAGGCAGGGGCAGCACGCGTGCAGACACCCACCTCAGTGCCCAGCATGTGGGCTCTGCCCCACGTGGTGCCCAATTCCCCCCCAGGGCCCCCTCTGCTGTGGCTCCGGGCTCCCCTGGGCACCGCGGTGCCTGGCTCCGGCATCCCACACTGCCCCGGGGCTTCGTGCCGTGCTGCAGGGGGGTGCAGCAGGGGGGTGCAGAGGGGGAGTGCAGCAGGGGGGTGCAGCGGGGGGGTGCAGCAGGGGGGTGCAGCGGGGGGGTGCAGCAGGGGGGTGCAGCGGGGGGGTGCAGCGGGGGGGGGCGCCCACAGCGCGGCACGCTCAGAGCCCCCTCGGTGCGGTGACCCTCATAGCCACCCCTCAGGGGGGCACGGCGGTGCCACGGGGGTCCCCACGCTCCCGGGCACTGCACAGGGAGGGCCCCCCACGCGTGGCCCACCATCCCCCGCTGCCAGGGCCGGGGTGGGGGCGGGGGGGCACTCAGTCGGAGCTGACTGCGGGGCTCCGCTCCACGCGTGGCCTCGCGGGTGCCCGGGCTCAGCTGGCAGCACCGACTCGGTGTGATGAGCGGCCCGTTCTCAGCCGTAGGGTCGGGGTGGGGGGGCTCGGCGTCTCCGGGTGCGGAGATGGAGCGACCACCCCACGGCGGGGCCGCGTGGGGACGACGGGAGAGCGGCGGAGGAACGGGAAAGCACCGACAGCGCCGATCCGGACCGGGAAGGGTTCGCGCTCCGAAGTGCTGTGTAATCAGAAACAGTTGTGGGAGGGCGGAACGAAACCCCGGGGAGAAAAGGAGCGGGGATGTGGGGCGCGGCGGGGGATGGGGCGGCCGCAGCCACGGGCGTCGCGCTGCCCCTGCAGCCGGGCACAGCAGCGGGGTCCCCAGGGCGGGGGGCGGCGGCTCCATCGGCCCCCCCGGCGCCGAGCGGGCAGGGATGGGAGGAGCGCGCAGGAAAAGGGGTCCCGGGGTGGGGGTCCGTCAATGCGCTCCCTATTGCCCCCCCGATCCCCGCATCCCCGCATCGGTTCCCCTCTTCAACCGCGCTCCGCCGAGCCCCCCTCGCCGCTCCGAGCCCCGCGCAGGGCCGGGTCCCGCAGAGCGCAGCGGGGTGGGGGGCGAGGAGGGGCGGAGGCGGGGACGGGGACGGAGCGGGGGGGCCGCGAAGGGGGAGAGGGCGGAGGGCCGGGGCTGAGCGCTGAGCTGCGCTGCGCTCGTCCCGTCCCGTCCCGTCCCGTCCCGCCATGCCGCCGCCCCCCCTCGCTCTGCTGCTCCTCTTCGCCGCCGTCGCCGCCCCCCCGGCACCCCTCGGCACCGCGCTCCGACCCGAGGCCGTGGGGATGGGCGGCCCCGGGGGCTCCGCCGCGACCACCCTGAGGGGCACAGCCCCCCCGAAGGGCACCGCCACGACCACCCCGAGGGGCACAGCCCCCCCGAAGGGCACCGCCACGACCACCCCGAGGGGCACAGCCCCCCCGAAGGGCACTGCCACGACCCCCCCGAAGGGCACCGCCACGACCCCCACGAAAAGAACGGAGCGGGGGGGGCCGAGCAGTGCAGCCCCCACCCGCGGGGGGCCCGGGCCCAAAGGTAGGAGCTCTGGGGGAGGGAAGGGGGGGATGGGAGTGCAAATGTGTGTGTGTGTGTGCATCTGAGTGTGAGCACAGCCGGGTGTGCACAATGTGTGTGTGGGTGTGCAGGGGGGGCGGCTTAATGCGAGTGTGCACGGGGTGTGTACGTGGGTGTGAGTGCACCGTGTGTGTGTGTGTGCACCGTGTGTGTGCACCGTGTGTGTGTGTGTGTGTGTGTGTGCTGCACCACGACTGCATTCCTCGGATGCTCTGTGTGCCCCATCCTGCTGCCAGGCCGGGTGTGCACACACACGTGTGTGTGTGAGTTTGTGTGTGTGTGTGCACCTGGCTGCACTGCTGCACTGGTTTGTGGTGAGGGGAGGTCCCAGGGTGTCCCTGTGAGCCGTGTGTGTGTCCGTGTGTGCACACCTGTGCGCGTGCACGTGGGTGTTGGGGGTGCCCAGGGCTGCGAGCTGCATGTGGTGGGCAGCGCCCCAGCTGAGCCCCCCCCAACCTGCACCCACCGTGGGGCCCTGAGGGCCAGCAGCCCCCCGACCCCCCCCAACCCACTCTGTGTGCGTGCAGCCCCCGTGCCCAGGAAGAAGGTCGTGAGGGTCAAAGTGGTGAGGAAGAAAGTGCTGAAGAAGAGACCCAAAGCTCCATCCAGGAGCCCTCCTGCCCCCCAGGAGCAGCGTATGTACACAGCACGAGGGGAGGGGGGGGTGCTGCATGGGTGTGTGTGTGTGTGTGTGTGTGTGTGTGCACCTCTGCACCATGCACACCCCCCTGCGCTGTGCACACATGCTGAGCGCAGACACAGCCTTGGCAGCTGGGAAGCACAGGGGAGGGGGTGTGTGAGGCTGGGAGTCCCGGGGGGAGTGGGGACCCCCAGGGCACCCCCAAAGTGATGCCATCCCGACCCTCCCCCCCCCCCCCCCCCCGTGTGGGAGGCATCGGCTGCCCTGGTCTGCGTGGTAAAGGGGTGCAGTGCTGCTGCCCCACCGCCACTCTGCATGGAAGGGAGCGGGGTTTGCACAGTGGGAAATGGGCTTTGCACAGTGGGGATCGCTGTGGGGTCACTGAGTGTGCCGTGCCCCTCTGCCCCCAGCGTGCCCCCCCCTGGGGCTGGAGTCCCTGCGGGTTCAGGACTCCCAGCTGCGCTCCTCCAGCGACAAACGCTATGGGCTGGGAGCCCACCGAGGGCGGCTCAACATCCAGGTAGGGCGCGGGCACAGCGTGGGCATGGCACGCGTGTGAGGTGTGCATGGCACGCGTGTGAGGTGTGCAAGGCATGGGCATGGCACGTGTGTGAGGCGTGCATGGCGTGTGCATGGTGTGTGCATGGGGTGGGCATGGCACATGTTTGGCGTGCACATGGTGTGTGCACAGTGTGTGCATGGCACGTGTGTGAGGTGCACGGTGTGTGCACAGCGTGTGTATGGCACATGTGTAAGGTGTGCATGGCATGTGTTTGAGGTGTGCAAGGCGTGTGCACAGTGTGCACAGTGTGTGCGTGGCAGGTATTTGAGGAGTGCATGGTGTGTGCATGGCACATGTTTGGTGTGTGCACGGTGTGTGCACGGCAGGTGTGTGAGGTGTGCACGGCAGGTGTGTGAGGTGTGCACGGCAGGTGTTTGAGGTGTGCACGGTGTGTGTATGGCAGGTGTTTGTTGGAGGTGTTGGAGGTGTGCGCAGTGTGTGCACAGCACGGTGTGTCGGAGGGCTCCGTGGTCGGTGCCTCCCCTCTCCCCGCTGGCTGTTCCACCGTGACCCCCCGGGGGTCTCCCGGCCCGCCTGGTGGGGGTGGAGCTGCCCCGGAACGGACCCTGCGCCCACCCGAACCTCCGCCCGCAGTCGGGGCTCTACGACGGGGACTTCTTTGACGGCGGTTGGTGCGCGGGGCGGGAGGACGCGGGGCAGTGGCTGGAGGTGGACGCGCGGCGCCTCACCAACTTCACCGGGGTCATCACGCAGGGGCTCAACTCCATCTGGACGTAAGGCGCGGGGCGGGGGGGGCCGGGGGGGGTCCTGGCGCCGGTGACGCTGTGCCCCCCCCCTCCCCCCCGCAGGTACGACTGGGTGACCTCCTACAAGGTGCAGTTCAGCAACGACACGCACACGTGGCAGCCGTGCCGCAACGGCACCGAGGAGGCGGTACGAGCCCCATCCTCAGCCCGGCCCGCACGGCGGGGCTCAGCGGGTTAACGGCCGCGCCGGGCTCCGCTGTTGCCTTTGGCCTCCCGTCCCGCAGAGCGTCCTCCAGCGCTTCCCCTCCGCACAAAGGCTGCTTGTGCTGCTGCCCGCTGGGGGGGCCGGGGGCGCGGGGGGACACGCGGGGCTGAGCGGGGCCGAGCGGGGGCCGAGCGGCACGGCAGGGTGAGCCCGGAGGTGACCGCGGCAGAGTGGCGCTCAGGGACGCGCGTGGGAGCTGTGCGGGTGGGCGGGTGCGGGTGGGTCCCCCCACGGGGATGTGGGAGAAACGGGGGCTGACGGCGGGGTTGGGGTCCCCGGTCACGGCCGTGCCGGGCGCGGGGCTGAGGTCCCACTGCCGGGAGCGGTTTGGGGTCCCCGTGCTCATCCCTGGGGTCCCCGTGCCGCGGGGGGGGGGGGGGCACAGAGCAGCGTGGCGCCGCAGCCCCACGGTTCTGCCCCGCTCGGGTCCGTCGGCACGGGCTCAGCCCGCTGCCACGTGTCCGCTCTTCATTAGGGGCCGGAACGGGGCCAGCGGAGGACGGGGCCACGCAGCGCAGCGCCCGTAACCCTTTGGTCCCCTTTGGCGGCTCCGCCCCATCCCCGCATCCCGGCTCCCCCCCCCCCCCCCCTCCCCATGGCGCCGCGCTGTGCCCGCGGTCACGCAGGGCTTGGGACCCCCCCAGGTGTTCCCGGCCAACAAGGACCCCGAGACGCCGGTGCTGAACGCGCTGCCGTGCCGGGCGGTGGCTCGTTACATCCGCATCAACCCGCAGAGCTGGTTTGAGAACGGCACCATCTGCCTGCGGGCCGAGGTGTTGGGCTGCGCCGTGCCAGGTGGGGACGGGCGCGGCGTGCGGGGCGGGGGGGCCGCTCCGTGCGTCCCTCACCCCGCCCCCATCCGCACCCCGCAGACCCCAACAACATCTACCAGTGGCCCGAGCAGCCCGCGCCCACCGACAAGCTGGATTTCCGGCACCACAACTACAAGGAGATGAGGAAGGTGCGTTGGGATCCCCCGGCGCGGCCCCCGCAGCCCCGGGCGCCCCCAGACCCCATTGTGAGCGCCTTCCCCGCAGCTGATGAAGAGGGTGAGCGAGGAGTGCCCCAACATCACCCGCATCTACAGCATCGGGAAGAGCTACCTGGGCCTCAAGATGTACGTCATGGAGATCTCCGACAACCCGGGGCAGCACGAAGTGGGTACGTCTGCGGGGTGGGACGTGGGGCTGGGCGGGGGGGGGGGGGGTCGGGACCCAACGTGGGCCGTACCCGCAGGAGAGCCCGAGTTCCGCTACGTGGCGGGGATGCACGGCAACGAGGTGCTGGGCCGGGAGCTGCTGCTCAACCTGATGGAGTATCTGTGCCGCGAGTTCCGGCGCGGCAACCCCCGCGTGGTGCGCCTGGTCACGGGCACGCGCATCCACCTCCTGCCCTCCATGAACCCCGACGGCTACGAGACCGCCTACCGCCTGGTACGGCCCCAAACCCGCCCCGCGAGACCGCCTACCGCCTGGTACGGCCCCAAAGCCGCCCCCCAGCCGCCCGTCCCGTTGCCCCCCAGCTGACCCCGCGCGCCCGATAGGGGTCGGAGCTGTCGGGCTGGGCCATGGGCCGCTGGACCTACGAGGGCATCGACCTCAACCACAACTTCGCCGACCTCAACACGGCGCTGTGGGACGCTGAGGACAACGACCTGGTGCCCCACCAGTTCCCCAACCACTACATCCCCATCCCTGAGTACTACACCTTCGCCAACGCCACGGTGAGGGCACAGCGCGGTGGGGCGCAGGGATGGTGTGGGGGTGCTGGAGGTGCCCCACGATGCAGCCTTACTGCAGGCGACCCCCAGGGCACAGAGCTGGGTTGGGGGTCTCTGCTGTGCCCCACTGACACCGTGTCACCACAGGCAGCCCCTGGGGGCACAGGGCTGGGTTGGGGGTCCCAGCTGTGCCCCAGGGATTAAGTGTCACACATGTGGTCCCCAGGACACAGGGGTGGGTTGGGGTTCCAGCTGTGCCCCAATGATGCAGTGTCACCATAGGTGACCCCTGGGAGCACAGGGCTGCATTGGGGGTCCCAGATGTGCCCCAAGGATGTGGTGTCACCACAGGCGGCCCCTGAGGCACAGGGTTGGGTTGGGGGTCCCTGCTGTGCCCCAATGACCCCCATGTCACCACAGGCGGCCCCTGAGGCACAGGGATGGGTTGGAGTCCCAGCTGTGCCCCAATGACCCCCTATCACTGCAGGCGGCCCCCAAGGCATGGGGGTGGGCTGGGGGTCCCAGCTGTGCCCCAGTGACGCAGTGTCACACACTGAGGGCACAGGGCTGGGTTGGGGGTCCCAGCTGTGCCCCAATGATGCAGTGTCACCATAGGTGCCCTCTGGGGGAACAGGGCTGGGTTGGGGGTCCCAGCTGTGCCCCAGTGATGCAGTGTCACCATAGGCAGCCCCTGGGGAATAGGGGTGGGTTGGGGGTCCCAGCTGCGCCCCAATGGCCCCCTGTCACTGCAGGTGGCTCCTGAGACGCGGGCGGTGATCGATTGGATGCAGCGCTACCCCTTTGTGCTGAGCGCCAACCTGCACGGGGGGGAGCTGGTGGTCACCTACCCCTTCGACATGACCCGCACCTACTGGAAGGCGCAGGAATTGACCCCCACGGCGGACGACGGCGTGTTCCGCTGGTTGGCCACCGTCTACGCCACCTCCAACCTGGCCATGGCCAGCGAGGAGCGCCGCCTGTGCCACTACGACGACTTCATGCGCTCCGGCAACATCATCAATGGGGCCAACTGGCACACGGTGCCCGGCAGTGAGTGCGAGGCTGGGGGGGGGGAAGGGGGAGTCCTGCAGCCCCCCGCCCCCCCCAATGCACCGCCGCCCTCCCTCAGGTATGAATGACTTCAGCTATCTGCACACCAACTGCTTCGAGATCACAGTGGAGCTGTCGTGTGACAAATTCCCCCACGTCTCCGAGCTGCCAACCGAGTGGGAGAACAACCGCGAGTCGCTGCTGCTCTACATGGAGCAGGTGGGGGCTGCGGGGCACGGACGGGGGTCCCCCGGTACCCCCCGGGCTTTGCAGCACCTTCCCTGCTCCCTGGGGGGTTCCCTCCCCCAGGGGGCTGCGGGGGGCGTGTGCTGGAGGTGTGTGCACCCAGAGGGCTCGTGTGTGCTGGTGTGCTGGACGCAGGGTGTGTGTGCCATGGTGCCATGCTATGGTGCTGTGCCAGAGTGCCATGCCATGGTGCCGTGCTGCCGTGCCATGCCCCAGGGCTTGTGTTGGGTACAAACAGCCCTGGTGCAGCTGAGGGCGTCCCACACGGGTGCTGTGCAGTGCGGGGCGTCCCCCTGACCCCCAGCCCTGTGGTTCCCAGGTGCACCGTGGCATTAAGGGGGTGGTTCGGGATGAAGAGACGGGTGAGGGCATCGCCAACGCCATCATCTCTGTGGATGGCATCAACCACGATGTGCGGACAGGTACAGCGGGACAGAGATGGGCGGGGAGGGGGGGGGGGGGGATGGGATGAGGTGGGATGGGACAAATGGGACAGATGGGATCAAAGGAATAGGGATGGAGGAGATGGATGGGAGGGGACGGCGAATGGGAGGGGATGGGATGGGATGGAGATGGGATGGGATGGGAGGGGATGGGATGGGAGGGGATGGGATGGGAGGGGATGGGATGGAGATGGGACGTCACCGCCGCCCTCCCCCCACAGCTGTGGACGGGGATTACTGGCGGCTGCTGAACCCCGGCGAGTACGAGGTGACGGCGCGGGCCGAGGGCTACGAGGCGGCCACACGGCCGTGCCGCGTCTCCTTCGAGAACGTGCCCACGCCCTGCAGCTTCCGCCTGGCCCGGCGGCGTTTGCGGGGCCGGGGACCGCCGGACCTCCAACTGCGGCTGCACCGCCACCGTCTGCGCCGTCTCCGCGCTCAGCGCCGCGCGCCGTGACCCGCCCGGAGCGGGCATCGAACCCGCGGCCCCGCGCCCCCCCAGGCCCCGCCCCTCCGGCCCCGCCCTTTCCCCGAAGGCCAATGGCGCCTCCGACGGCGCAGACCCCGCCTCCTCGCGCCGGCCCCGCCCCCCCGTGCCCTCCCATTCATTCCCTGCTCACGTGACCCGCGCGCCCGCCTCCCTCGCTCCCCCGCTCGGCGCCTATTGGCTGAAGGCGGCGGGAGGGGCGTGACCTCCGGAAGAGCGGCGGCCAATGGGCAGCGGGCGCCGCAGCGCCGGGCTGGCGATGGTGGAGGGCGGAGGGTGCGGCAAGGCGGTGAGCGGGGGGGGGGGGTCGGGGACACACGGGGGCGTGGGGTCCGCACGTGGGCGGGCGAGTGCTCGGGGCAGGGGCGAGGGGGGGGCGGGGCTCGGGGGTGCCCAGGGCCGGTCCGTGGGCGCCAGTAGGTGTAGGGAGCACTGAGGGGTCGTGGCTCTTCGGGGCACAGGGACTGCATGGAGCGTGGGGGGCTGCTGGGGTGGGTGAGGCTCCGTGGGGCACAGGGGGCTCCACAGGGGCACGGTGGGGGCTCTGCGGGGTTGTGGGGCTCCATGGGGCACAGGGGGCTCCGTGGGGTGTGAGGGTTTAATAGGGCATGGGGACTCTGTAAGGGGAGAGGCTCCATGGGGCACATGGGCTCTGTAGTGTGGGGGGGGTTCCATCAGGTGGGGGGCTCTATGGGGCATGAGGGGCACCATCGGCCATGGGGGCTCAATGGGGCATGAGGGGCACCATCGGCCATGGGGGCTCAATGGGGCATGAGGGGCACCATCGGCCATGGGGGCTCAATGGGGCATGAGGGGCTCCATCGGCCATGGGGACTCTATGGGGCATGAGGGGCTCCATCGGCCATGGGGACTCTATGGGGCATGAGGGGCTCCATGGGCCATGGGGCTCTAAAGAGTCAGGGGGCTCCGTGGGATGGGCAGTGCCGGCACTCCCCCCCACCCCGGGGTACAGCCGTGCCCTTATGTCACGGTCACTGCGCATCCACCCTGCTGCACGCCATGGGATGGGGATGGGGGGGGGGGGGGGGGGCTGACACCGGCAGCGCCGAGCCTCCCCCTCCCACCGCAGGGCAGCGCAGCATGGCGGGGTTCCGGGTCCGGCCGTACCGCGACGAGGACTACGAGGCGGCGCGGGAGGTCTTCGCCACCGCCATGAGCGAATACGCGCCGGCGCTGTGCCTGCACGTCCTGCGGCAGCCCTGGGTGCTGCTGGTGCTGGGCTGCGCCTTCTGCCTGCTGCTGGCCAGCGCCCGCTCCCTGCTGCTGCCCGTGCTGGCGCTGACGCTGCTGCTGGCGCTGGGCCGCCAGGTGCTGGGCTGCGCGTGGCGCGCCTACATCGAGCGCTGCCTGGGGGACGACCTGAGCGACATCCGCCGCGCGTACATGGACGGCCCCGGCGCCCGCTTCTGGGTGGCGGAGGCGGACGGCCGCGTGGTGGGCACGGTGGGCGTGCGGCCGGCAGGCGAGGCGGGGCTGCTGGCGCTCAAACGGATGGCGGTGCGCAAGGATTACCGGGGCCGGGGCATCGCGGCGGCGCTGGGACGGGCGGCGCTGGACTTCGCTCGGCAGCAGCGCGGCTGCAGGGCCGTGGTGCTCAACACCATCATGCTGCAGCACGAGGCGAAAGCCCTCTACGAACGCCTGGGCTTCCACCGGCAGCGCCGCTTCGTGCTGCCCACCGCCTACGGCCGCCTGGCCAACTGCACCGTCACCGCCTACCGCTACGACCTGCCCTGAGCGGCCACGGCCCGGAGCGCCCGGCTCGTGCCTTAGCCGGGCCGCTGCTGCCCCGTGGGAATGGAGGGGATGGAGAGAGCTCCGAGCCCGAACCGCGCTGGAGATGCTTTGTGGGGGTGCAGGGACGGCGGTGCCGTGGGGCTGAGCCGTGCGCACGGAGCCCCGTGGGGACCCCCATCCCGTTCGGACGAGCCATGCTGGTGAATCCCTATGGGAACCCCTGTGCTGTGGGGCTGAGCCGTGTGCACGGTGCCCCCTGGGGACCCGTTTGGCTGAGCCATATAGACTGCCCATGGGGATCCTCATCCCATGCAGCTGAGCCGTGTGGGCGATGCCCCATGGGGACCCTCATGCCAAATGGCTGAGCCGTGCTGGTGAACCCCTTGGGGACACGGGGATCCCTGTGCCATGTGGCTGAGCCGTGTGGATGATGCCCCATGGGGACACGGGGACCCCCAAGCTGCGTGGTGCCAGGCTGGGGACGTGCCCCCCTCCCCACCCCCAGCCACGCTGCTCCTCAGGCCCGGGGGGCTCAGCCTCCCTGTGGGGCCCCGACACCCCCACACCTCCCCAGCTGAGTGGGGACCCACAGAGGGATCCCCGTCCGTGTCCCCTCGCCGTGCTGGGGTCGGATTTGCGCCTGCCCCTCTTAACGCTGCCATAATAAAAGAGCATCGGAGCGCTGACCGTGGGATCACTTTCGGTGCCAACCCACGCCCCCCCAACCCCCCCGCCGCTCCCTGGGCACTGACGGCCTTTGCTCGCCGGTTTAAAGGTGCTGAGCGCTGCTACGCACCGCGGCCCCGCAGAGCAGCACTCCCGCAGCGGTGGGCAAAACCTCCGGGGGGGGGGCGGACGTGGGGTGGGGGTTCGCAGCTCCCCGTGGGCTGAACTGCCCCCGCCGCCCGAGCATCGCTCGCCGCGCATCGCTCGGCCCCGGCCCCCGCGGGGGCGCTGCGGGATCCCGGCTGCTCGCGGGGCTGCGGGACCGGCGCTGCCCGCCCGCCGCTGCCCGGCCCTGCGTACCGGTAAGGGCCGCGCCGCCGCCTCCCGCAGGCGGAGGGGGTGCGGGACGGAGCGTGAGAAATCCGGCGGCGGAGCGGCCGAGGGAGGGGGGAACGGAAAGGGGGGCGGTGCGGGACAGCGCTCGGGCCGCGCGGAGCCACGCACACGCCGTGCGGGTTGCACCGGGGGCGGCGGAGCTGAGGGAAGCGCGCGGTCTCCGGTAGGGCAATGCTGGGCCCGGCGACCCCCGACCCCAGCGGGACCCCGGGGGCTGCGGCGTCCCCGGGCTCCGCCCCATCCGCGGTTACCCGACCTCGGCACGGGCTCTGAACGCCGCGCACTGAAGCGGCTCGGCCCCCCCGCGAGCGCAGGCACAAAGCCCAGCGGCTCCCGCTGCTTTCAGCGCGTGCTGCCTCTCCTGTGCCCCTTCGCGCCCCGTGCAATCCTTCGGTGCCCGCTTCCCTCCCCGTGCCCCTTTGCTCCTGCCTCGGCAGCGCTGCTTCCCCCCTCGTCCCAGCCCTGCAGCCCTCAGGGGTTTGGGCCCCCCGGGCCCTGCTGCCTCCTCCTGTGTCCCAACCTGGGGATGGCAGGGGGAGCTTCTCCAGAGCCCCCCCCCAGGAAGGGAGACGTGCAGCCCCCTGCCCGCTTCTCGTTCCTGCACAGGGACCCCCTGGCACAGCTGCAGCTCCAGCCCTGAGCTCGGGCTGCTCCAAGTGCTTGGGTGAGGCACAGGTTGCCCACACAGGAGGTGCGGCCCCATCCCTGGTGACGTTCAGGTCGGGCTGGGGGGGTTCTGAGTGCCTGATGGAGCTGTGGGTGTCCCTGTTCTTTGTGGGGGGTCGGACCATCCTTTGGCTTCTATGAAAGTCCCTTCCAACTCAAACCATCCTTTGGCTTCCATGAAGATCCCTTCCACCTCCAACCACAATGTGACTCTATGAAGGTTCCCTCCAACCCCAACCATTCCCTGGTTCTGATTTGCAGGCCCCATTGCCCATGGCTCCCTACCGCATCCGGCTGTACCGCGACGAGGACTACGATGCGGTGCGCTCCCTGTTTGCCCATGGCATCCTCGAGCACGCCCCGGCCATGTACCGCCACGTGCTGCGCCTGGCACGGCTGCAGCTGGGGCTGCTGGCCCTGTTCACAGCCGTGCGTGCCGTAGCTGGCAGCTGGCTGCTGGCACTGGCAGCTGTGGCGCTGGTGCTGGCGGCCGCCTGGCCCGTGATGCGCTCCTTCGGCACGTCCTTCGTGACGGAAGCGCTGCTCGCTGACCTCCGTGACATCGACAGCTTTTACATGCGGGCGCCCGACTCCTGCTTCTGGGTGGTGGAGGCCGGCGGGGCGGTGGTGGCCATGGTGGGCGCAGCCCCATCGCAGCGCGGCGAGGCCATGGAGCTGAAACGGATGTCGGTCAGCAAGGACCACCGTGGCCGAGGCATCTCCAAGGCGCTGTGCGGGGAGGTGCTGCGCTTCGCCCAGGCGCGGGGCTACGGGGCTGTGGTGCTGTACACCTCCACAGTGCAGCTGGTGGCACAGAGGCTGTACGAGAGCCAGGGCTTCAGGAAGGTGGCTGAAACCAGCCCGTCTCTGTTCTCCAGCCTGATCTCCTTCCATCTCATCCATTACCGCCTCGAGCTGCCCGGCCGCCCGTAGGGCCTCCCCTATTCCTGCACCACTGAGAAATAAAGAGAGGCCGCGGGAAGGCTGTGCTGAGTGTGCCGTGGATGTGCACACGTGTCGTGGCTGTGCTGTGTGTGGCATCGTGCCTCCATGTGGCTCACACCCACACCATGAGCTCAGCCCAGCCTGGCCCTCCACAGGACCTCCCCGGACCAGAATGGGATCACCACGCCGCAGCCGCCCACAGGCGGTGCTGGGGGGCTTTTGGGGGCCCGCCGGGCCTCGCGCTGTCCCCCCACCAGCACTGCTGTGCTGTGTCACTGCAGGGCACTGCGTGTGGGCAGGGGAAGGTGGTTGGTGTGCGGGGCAGGAGGGCGCAGGGCAGTGGCTGGAGGTGGATGTGCAGCACCTCACAACATCACCGGGGTCATCACGCAGGGGCTGCACTCCATCTGGATGTAGGGCAGTGGGTGGGGGGCGTGGAGGGGGTCCGGCTGGTTTGAGAACGGCACCATCTGCCTGCAGGAAGAGGTGCTGGGCTGAGCCCCGTGGGGATCCTCATCCCATGTGGCTGAGCCATGTGGACAGTGCCGCATGGGGACCCAGATGCCACATGGCTGAGCCGTGCTGGTGAACCCCTATGGGGACACGGGGACCCCCGTGCCATGCAGCCGAGCTGTGTGGGCGATGCCCCATGGGGACCCTCATGCCAAATGGCTGAGCCGTGCTGGTGAACCTCTATGGGGACACGGGGATCCCTGTGCCATGTGGCTGAGCCGTGTGGATGACGCTCCATGGGGACACGGGGACCCCCACGCTGCATGATGCCAGGCTGGGGACGTGCCCCCCTCCCCACCTCCGGCCCCGCTGCTCCTCAGGCCCGGGGGGCTCAGCCTCCCTGGGGGGCCCCGACACCCCCACGCCCCCCAGCTGAGTGGGGACCCACAGAGGGACCCCTGTCCGTGTCCCCTCGCCGTGCTGGGGTCAGATTTGCGCCTGCCCCTCTTAACGCTGCCATAATAAAAGAGCATCGGAGCGCTGCACGCGGCCCTTCTCTGCACCGCGGGGTCACAGTGCGTGCCTCCCCCGCCGCTCCCTGGGCACTGACGGCCTTTGCTCGCCGGTTTAAAGGTGCTGAGCGCTGCTACGCACCGCGGCCCCGCAGAGCAGCACTCCCGCAGCGGTGGGCAAAACCTCCGGGGGGGGGGGCGGACGTGGGGTGGGGGTTCGCAGCTCCCCGTGGGCTGAACTGCCCCCGCCGCCCGAGCATCGCTCGCCGCGCATCGCTCGGCCCCGGCCCCCGCGGGGGCGCTGCGGGATCCCGGCTGCTCGCGGGGCTGCGGGACCGGCGCTGCCCGCCCGCCGCTGCCCGGCCCTGCGCACCGGTAAGGGCCGCGCCGCCGCCTCCCGCAGGCGGAGGGGGTGCGGGACGGAGCGTGAGAAATCCGGCGGCGGAGCGGCCGAGGGAGGGGGAACGGAAAGGGGGGCGGTGCGGGAAAGCGCTCGGGCCGCGCGGAGCCACGCACACGCCGTGCGGGTTGCACCGGGGGCGGCGGAGCTGAGGGAAGCGCGCGGTCTCCGGTAGGGCAATGCTGGGCCCGGCGACCCCCGACCCCAGCGGGACCCCGGGGGCTGCGGCGTCCCCGGGCTCCGCCCCATCCGCGGTTACCCGACCTCGGCACGGGCTCTGAACGCCGCGCACTGAAGCGGCTCGGCCCCCCCGCGAGCGCAGGCACAAAGCCCAGCGGCTCCCGCTGCTTTCAGCGCGTGCTGCCTCTCCTGTGCCCCTTCGCGCCCCGTGCAATCCTTCGGTGCCCGCTTCCCTCCCCGTGCCCCTTTGCTCCTGCCTCGGCAGCGCTGCTTCCCCCCTCGTCCCAGCCCTGCAGCCCTCAGGGGTTTGGGCCCCCCGGGCCCTGCTGCCTCCTCCTGTGTCCCAACCTGGGGATGGCAGGGGGAGCTTCTCCAGAGCCCCCCCCCAGGAAGGGAGACGTGCAGCCCCCTGCCCGCTTCTCGTTCCTGCACAGGGACCCCCTGGCACAGCTGCAGCTCCAGCCCTGAGCTCGGGCTGCTCCAAGCGCTTGGGGTGAGGCACAGGTTGCCCACACAGGAGGTGGTGCCCCATCCCCGGTGACGTTCAGGTCGGGCTGGGGGGGCTCTGAGTGCCTGATGGAGCTGTGGGTGTCCCTGTTCTTTGTGGGGGGTCGGACCATCCTTTGGCTTCTATGAAAGTCCCTTCCAACTCAAACCATCCTTTGGCTTCCATGAAGATCCCTTCCATCTCCAACCACAATGTGACTCTATGAAGGTTCCCTCCAACCCCAACCATTCCCTGGTTCTGATTTGCAGGCCCCATTGCCCATGGCTCCCTACCGCATTCGGCTGTACCGCGACGAGGACTACGATGCGGTGCGCTCCCTGTTTGCCCGTGGCATCCTCGAGCACGCCCCGGCCATCTACCGGCATATGCTGCGCTCAACGCGAGTGCAGCTGGGGCTGCTGGCCCTGTTCACAGCCGTGCGTGCCGTAGCTGGCAGCTGGCTGCTGGCACTGGCAGCCGTGGCGCTGGTGCTGGCGGCCACCTGGCCCGTGATGCGCTCCTTCAGCACGTCGTATGTTCAGGAGGCACTGATCACTGACCTCTGCGACATCGACAGCTGCTACATGCGGGCGCCCGACTCCTGCTTCTGGGTGGTGGAGGCCGGCGGGGCGGTGGTGGGTATGGTGGCTGTGGCCCCACCACAGGACCCGGCGCAGCGTGGTGAGGCCCTGGAGCTGAAACGGATGTCGGTCAGCAAGGATCACCGTGGCCAAGGCATCTCCAAGGCGCTGTGCGGGGAGGTGCTGCGCTTCGCCCAGGCCCGGGGCTACAGAGCCGTGATGCTGTACACCTCCATAGTGCAGGTGGTGGCCCAGCGGCTGTACGAGAGCCAGGGCTTCAGGAAGGTGGGTGCCATCAGCCCCTCGCTGCTTGCCAGCCTGGTCTCCTTCCAGATCTTCCAGTACCGCTGTGAGCTGCCCGGCCGCCCATAGGGCCTCCCCTGTTCCTGTAGCGCTGAGAAATAAAGAGAGACTGTGGGAAGGCTGTGCTGAGTGTGCCGTGGATGCCCTGTGCTGTGTTTGCCTGTGGCATTGTGCCTCCACGTGGCTCACGCCCACGCTGTGAGCTCAGCCCAGCACGGCCCTGTGCTGCTCTGTGCCTCCCCAGAATGGGGTCACTGCGCCGTGGTTGCCCACAGTCGGTGCTGGGGGTCTTTTGGGGCCTCCTGGGCCTTACGGTGTCTCCCCACCAGCACTGCTGTGCTGTGTCACCGTGGAGCACTGTGTGTGGGCAGGGGAAGGGGTAGGGGCTGGGGCAGGGCCTGCAGGTGGCAGCGACACCGCTGTCCCCAGAACATAGGAACAGATTCCCACTGACCTCTGTGCACGCCAGGGGTGCGAGTGGGGACGGGGAATGCTGGTGGCTGGGTGAGACCGACTGCAGCACTGGGGCTGGGGACAGGAAGGAACAAGCCCCGCGCTGGGATGGCGGCTGCGGCCTACTGCGGCCTGCTGCAGCCTTACTCAAGATGGCGGCGTTTCCCCTTCCCTCAGGCCTGCCCTCACTCAAGATGGCGGCGGCTTTTCCCTCTGGCCCTGCCCTCACTCAAGATGGCGGCGTTTCCTCTTCCCTCTGACCTGCCCTCACTCAAGATGGCGGCCGCCGTGGCGTCAGTCGTCACGGGGAGGGTGGAAGCGCAGCCTGAACTGAACCAAGCTGAGCGGAGCTGAGCGGAGCTGAGCGGAGCCGCCGGGTGAGCCCGGCTCCGGCCGTCACCATGGACTGCTACACGGCCAACTGGAACCCGCTGGGCGAGGAGGCCTTCTACCGGTGAGGGGCGGCCGGCCTGCGGCTGGGGGTCCTGGGCCTAGTCGGGGGGGATCTGGGCCTAGTAGGGGAGGCTGGGTCCTGGTGGGGGGTTCTGGGCCTAGTGGGGCAGGTCTGGGGCCTAGTAGGGGAGGGGAGGCCTGAGCGTGGTGGGGGGGGGGGTCCAGGGCCTGGGACTTGTTCAGGGGCCTGGGCTCTGGGCTCTGGCCGGAGTCTGGGCCATAGCACCCCCCTTCCACCACCCTTACTGCTCTGCGCTGTCTGTGTGTCTGCCTGTCCATCTGTTCACCTGCCCGCAGCAAGTTCGAGCTGTACACCATGGAGTGGGGCCTGAAGGAGGACCTGCGGGACTGCCTGGTGGCAGCTGCCCCGTACGGCGGGCCCATAGGTAGGGCCGGGACCCCGCTGGGGATGGGCAGGGCAGGCTGGCGTGCCTAAAGATGGCAGGGATGGCTGAGGGGCTGCAGCCGGCTCAGGGTCTGCCCCATCCCAACCACAGCTCTGCTGAAGAACAACGCCAGGAAGGAGAAGTCCCCCAGCACCCGTCCGCTGTTAGAGATCTACTCGGCCTCGGGGCTGCTCCTGGCCAGCATCCCGGTGAGTGCCTGGGCAAGGCTGGTGGAATCAGCTACACACGGTCTGCGGCCCACCCTGTCCTCTAGGCTGTGCCCTGTGCCCTTCCTAGAGGTGTGCCTTGAGCTGGAACTGTCCCGGCTGCAGCCCTTGGAGGATGCTGAGCTGTGCCCCTCGCAGCACTGAGCCCTGGGCAGGAGGAGGGTGGCTGTGGAAGGGCGCTGCTGTGCCCCAGAGTTTCCACCTGGTGCTGTAGGTGTATGGCTGGGCTGTGAGATTGGCTGCCACCTCAGCCTGCCCCACTCGCCTGTGTGCCTCAGGGCAGCTCCTCTGGACTGTCTGCAGGGAAGCACAGTGCTGCCACGCGTCCTCAGCACCTCGAGCCTTCAGGAGTGGTGGTTCTGTGCAGCTCTTGCAACCCCTGAAAGCTTTGGTTCTCCAGCTGCTCGAAAGCAGTGCTGTGTGCAAGGGTGTTGGGAGTCTGTAGGGAGAGGGAGGCACCCAGACTGGGAAGAAGGGAACAGGGTGGGGGTGGGGAAAGCAGTGCTGGAGCTGTGGGAGTGTCCTTCCTTCCCCACTGTCTAGAGCTGGGGAAGATACAGGAACAGCAGGAGGGGCAAGCTGGTATGCCTGGTATGCAGGGTGCTGCAGAGTCAGGGGCACCAGAGCTGCAAACGCCAAACTGCAGCCAAACTGCATCGTGTGTGTCTCCTGGAGGGGCAGCTTGGCAGCTGGGAGGTGAGCAGGAGACACTGATCAGTTTCCTGCCTGCAGTGGAAGAGTGGTCAGCTGGTGCAGCTGGGCTGGACAGCCAGCGAGGACCTGCTGTGCATCCAGGAGGATGGCACCGTTCTCATCTACAACCTCTTCTGCGAGTTCAAGCGTCACTTCAGCATGGGCAACGTGAGTGGGGCAGGGCAAGGAAGGCGGGAGGGCTCATCACCATGAGATCCACAAAGTTGGATTTGTGTGCTGGAGCAGTGCTGCAAAGCCTCCCTGAATGATGCCCACTCGGTAGGGCTGAGAGCCTGGAGCTCCCCCAGCCTCCCTGCAGGGCTCTTCCTTTGGGTGTGAGCTGGCACACGTACCAGAAGCACAGGAGCAGGACCTTTTTCAGCTGGGATGCTGCTGGCTGTATGGCACAGGGCTGGGCCATCCTCCCTGGGACAGTTTAGCCCCCAGAGCCCCGGTGCCTCTCCCAGCAGCATGGCGCCGTGCCCTGGTGCCCCAACCTGGGCCCTTCTGTCTCCATGGCGCAGGAGGTGCTGCAGAACCACGTGCTGGAGGCGAAGGTCTTCCACACAGAGTATGGCACCGGTGTGGCCATCCTCACTGGAGCACACCGCTTCTCACTCACCACCAACATCGACGACCTGAAGCTGCGCAGGATGCCCGAGGTGCCAGGTGCGTCTCCTCCCCGCTGCTCCACGCTCTGCCTGGCTCAGGGCCCTGACGTTGGTCCCTGCAGGTCTGCAGAAGCCACCCTCTTGCTGGGCTGTGCTGACCCAAGATAGAGTGACCATCGTCCTGCTGGCGGTCGGCCAGGACCTGTACCTGCTGGACAACACCTCCTGCTCCGTGGTGGTGAGTGAGCCGTGGCGGCATCAGTGGGGAGCGGGGCGATCTGCAGCTCCCAGTGCCTCCTGGCAGGTCCTTCCCCCACATCCTGGCCAAGGGCAAAGCTGTGGGGATAAGGCAGACACGGCATGGGAGGGGACAGTCACGCTTTGGCCAGCTCTCGGCCCCTTGTGCAGCACTGGTGCCGGCACGTAGCTGTGTCCCTGACCATCCCTGTCCTTTTCCTCATCCCAGACCCCCCCTGGCATGAGCCCCTCTGCTGGTGCCTACCTGCAGATGGCCGTGTCCTTCAACTACCGCTGCCTGGCGCTCTTCACTGACACCGGCTACATCTGGATGGGGTTGGCCACGCTGAAGGTGAGCGTCCCTTTCCCTCCCACAGAGCCCACCCTGCGCTGTGCTCCCCCGCTGCCTCTCACATCCAGACCTGATGGCATCCCAGCAGCTTCTCTTTGGGCACCTATGGGCGCAGTGCTGCAGCCTGATCTTGCTGCTGGCTGTGGGCACCTGTGGTCTGCCATCAGAAAATCCACTTTTCTTTGCTTTTTTCACTCAATTTTATACATTACTCCTCACCTTTTCCTTTTCCAAATCCACATTTTACTGGCCTTGCATCTTCCATTCTATGCCCAAATACCTCCCAAATAAACAGGCTGCCCCTGATTACTCTTTCCACACCAGGTTCTGTTGCATGCATGCCCAAACTTGGTGTTTCTGATGTCATTTTGTAGGCAGGCTCAGCTCACCACGCAGCTGGTGTGGCCACTCATGTACGAGTGGCCCAGTCTGGCCCATACTGGTGATGTGCCTGTTGCCTTGCATACTCTTTGAAGCAAATCAATGTCCTTTAGACTTTGTTCACTTTTCTGGTCTCAGTTGAGCACAAACAACTTCTTGCTTTATGTACAGGTGGGCTGCTTGCCAGAGCAATGGGTGAAAGTTTATGATGACTGTTTACATGGGCTGATAGTGATAGGACAAGGGGGAGACAGGGGAGCTTTAGGTTGGATATGAGGAGAAGTTTTTCCCCCAGAGGGTGGTGACGCACTGAACAGGTTGCCCAAGGAGGTGTGGATGCCCCATCCCTGCAGGCATTCAAGGCCAGGCTGGATGTGGCTCTGGGCAGCCTGGGCTGCTGGTTGGCGACCCTGCACATAGCAGGGGGTTGGAACTGGATGAGCATTGTGGGCCTTTTCAACCCACGCCATTCTGTGGTTCTATGAAAGTTTCTCATGCTCAGTCTAAGTACTGGCACAGCATCCTTGACCTCTGTCTGCAGCAGCCACAGCCCTGGCTCCCTCTGGGGCTGGAGAAGTGCCCAGGTGGTTGTGAAGGACACGTGCCCTGTGCTGCTCGTCACCTCCACCTCAGTGCACGGCCGCAGCAGCTGCGCAGTACCACCTCTCCATGTGCCTTCTCCTCCTTGACTCTTCTCTTTCCTTCTGCAGGACAAGCTCTGCGAGTTCAACAGCACCATCCGATCTCCACCCAAGCAGATGGTTTGGTGAGCGTTTTCCTGGACGTCCCCCCCTCCGCTTTGGGCCGTGCCTTCACTGCACACCTCTGCGTGCTCAGCCCTTGGCAGGCTCTGCTTGCCTCTGTGGCCGAGGGACTGTCCCTCATGTCCCCACTGCAGGCACAGGGCTGGGGTAGGTGCTCCCCTGACCGCGTTGGGGCTCCCTGCAGGTGCACGCGTCCCCGCAGCCGGCAGCGCGCCGTGGTGGTGGCCTGGGACCGGCAGCTCATGGTGGCTGGGGATTCCACGGAGTGCATCCGGTATCCTTTGGGGAGGAGGAGCTGCCACTTCTGCTGTGCGCCTCCTGGGGCCACGGTGGTGAAAACCACTCCTCTGCCTGGGCCCCCAGACCCCTTGTCCCTCAACTCTGACTTTCCCAGTGGAGAGCAACCCACCTCCCTCCCAGCTCTGAGAGCAGAGCTTGGCCACAAGAGCCCCTGCGGCTGGGAGTGCTGTGCCAGAGCCATCTGTGGATTCCCCAGGGGTGAGGGCTGTCACAGTGGGCCAATCTCCGTTCCTCCAGAGTGGCTGGAAAGAAGGGTCACGAGGCACAGCCCTTTGGGGACGGGGCAATCGGCGGTTTGTTCCATGGCATCTCTGTGGCTGACCTGCTCCTGGCAGAGCTGGGCTGCAGCCACCGGCCACTTTCTTCCCACGAGCCCTTAGCGGGAGGCACAGATTTGTCCTGGATGAGGACTCCTACCTGGTGCCGGAGCCCGATGGGGTCCGGATCTTGTCTCGCACCTCCCATGAATTCCTGCATGAGATCCCAGGTGAGGCGTTCTCTGGGTGAAGCCATTCCAGCCCTGCAGAGGGAGGGCCCTGGCGCAGGCTCTCGGGTCCCAGAGCTTACAGAAGGGTTGGGTGGGAGCAGCACCTGGCTGGGTGTATCTGGGCTGGGGCGGCCTCTCATGCTGGCTTGGTTTTTTTACCCCCTTCCCTGCAGAAGCCAGCCAGGAAATCTTCAAAATCGCTTCCATGGCACCAGGGGCGCTCCTGCTAGAGGCACAGAAGGAGTATGAGGTTTGGCACCCCGCTCTGCTCCACATCTGCCTCCTCCCTTGTGCTGCCCCAGTGCAAACCCAGCATTACATCCACTGTGATGGGAAAGGGGATGGCCTGGAGGTCCCCGCGGGGGCGCGGTGCTGGGGTGCGGGCAGCCCCCGCTGTCCCTGGGTTGCTGGGGCTCCAGGTGCCCGGCGCTCACCCTGGCTGCGGTGTCCCGTGTCCCACAGTTCACCAACGGGCTGTGCTTCTCTGCAGAAGGAGAGCCAGAAGGCAGATGAGTACCTGCGGGAGATCAAGGACCAGAAACTGCTCCCAGAAGCAGTGAGCCAGTGCATTGAGGCAGCCGGCTATGAGCACGAGCCAGAGACGCAGAAGTCCCTGCTGCGGGTGAGTGAAGTAGGCGAGGAGGCTCTGGGTGAGGCTGAAGCTGTTCCCCTCCCGCTGGAGGCTCTCCCATGGCCCATCCATCCTCCTCTTGCAGGCAGCCTCCTTTGGGAAGTGCTTCATTGATAAGTTCCCCCCGGAGAGCTTTGTGCGCATGTGCCAGGACCTGCGGGTGCTCAACTCCATCCGAGACTACCAGATCGGCATCCCCCTCACCTTCACCCAGTATCCTCCACGGGGCAGGCGTGAGGGGGGACTGTGGGGTCTGGCAGCCGGTGGCGAGTTCCCTGCCATCAGCGCAGGGAAGCTGGGATGTAACAGGATGAGGATGGGGAGGGGTGGGCTGCAGAGCCTCAGATCGGCCGGCCCCACGGTGCTCGGCTACCAGCTTGAACCCTGGGCCCCAGAGCAGGGTCAGCCCCCTGCGCTCACCGCACCATGCTGTGCCCAACCCCCTGCCCATGATGGTGAGCCCATGTCATGGAGCTGAGCCGGCCCTGCGCTCAAATGGCAGCCTTGGAGGTGCTGCCAGGAGGGGGTGGGCACCCAGCACACGTCGTCTGCGCTCTGCAGGGTCCGAGATGCCCTTGACTGTTCTGCAGATACAAGCGACTCACCGTTGAGGTCTTGCTGGATAGGTAAGGCTTGCTCCAAACTGGGCTTGGTAGCCCTGTCCCTGAGCAATGCAGGCTGTGCCCAGCCCTGCTGCAGTACTTGTGCAGTCTCTGTCCCCCCCCCCCAGCTGGTGGCTGAGTGAGCTCTGAGAGCTTGGGGACCTCCCCGAGGCTGCCTGAGCTGCACAGCTGCTCACACAGCACACTGCTGAGCCCCCCCTGTGCCCACCAGGCTGGTCCTGCGGCGGCTCTACCCTCTGGCCATCAGGATCTGTGAGTACCTGCGCCTCCCGGAGATCCAGGGCGTCAGCCGCATCCTGGCCCACTGGGCCTGCTACAAGGCAAGGAGGGAAGGCTTTGTGGGGGGGCTCTGCCACGCTGGGGCCGTGCTGACTGCTCCGCTCCCCTCTAGGTGCAGCAGAAGGACAAATCTGATGAGGAGGTGGCTTATGCCATCAACCAGAAGCTGGGTGACACGCCGGGCATCTCCTACTCTGAGATTGCCGCCCGAGCGTACGACTGCGGCAGGACAGAGCTGGCCATCAAGGTCTGTGGCGTGTCCTGGGGGTGGTGGCACCGAGGGCTGGGGGTGACACACAGTGGCTGCACGCTGACACCCTCTGTGATGGCCTCAGCTGCTGGAGTACGAGCCGCGCTCCGGGGAGCAGGTCCCGCTGCTGCTGAAGATGAAGCGCAGCAAGCTGGCCCTGAGCAAAGCCATCGAGAGCGGGGACACGGACCTGGGTAAGGGGAAGGGCTGGGGCTCCTGCACACACAAAGAGGGGTCCTGAGGCAGGAGGGACTCTGCAGAACCCAATACTGAGGGGTCTGCCTGCATCCAGGCGGCAAATCTCTCCTGGGAGGGACTTGGTGGGGGAGCCCATTCATGGCTTTGTGCTGCACGGGCACATGGGGTGGTGGGAGCTGCTTTAGTTCTGCAGGGCAAGGGGGGAAGCAAACTCTGCCCTGCACGTGGATGTACGCTCGCTCCCCTCCCAGAGCTGAGGACTGTCTGAGTGTCCCAGCGGTGCTCCACTGGGCAGCTGTGCTGGGGAAGAGTCCTTGTCCCCTGTGCTAAAATGCTCCTTGTGCCCCAGTCTACACTGTTGTGCTGCACCTGAAGAACGAGCTGAACCGTGGCACCTTCTTCATGACGCTGCAGAACCAGCCGGTGGCTCTGAGCCTCTACCGCCAGGTGAGGGCTGCCCGGCCGTGTGCACGCCTGGCTGAGGGGACCCCTGAGTCCCCCACCCCACCACCCGGGAGCCACATGATGTGGCAGATGCAGCTCACTGTAGCTGCGAGCCCTCACCTCCACCTGTTGCTTCCCAGTTTTGCAAGCACCAGGAGCGAGAGACACTGAAGGACTTGTACAACCAGGATGACAACCACCAGGAGCTCGGCAACTTCCACGTGCATTCCAGCTACTCGGAGAAGGTCAGGGTGGGAGGAGCATAGTGAAAGAGCTGGGGGCTCGTGGCCCTGGGGCTCTGTGTTGGAAGTCATCAGCTCCTCCTGTATGCGATGGAGAGCTCCAGCTTCCCCCAGGGTGTGGAGGGATCCAGCCCTCTGCCCATCTTGTGTGATCAAGGCAGGGCATCGTTGAGCCCCCCGGCCCACCCAGGATGGGGCACAGGGCAAGACCTCCCCCTTGCAGTGCAGCATCTGTGTCGGCACGGGCTGATGTGGCTGTTTTCTTTCTCCAGCGCATTGAAGGGCGGGTAGGAGCCCTGCAGAACGCTGTGGATGAGTACTACAAGGCCAAGAATGAGTTTGCTGCCAAGGTGAGCGTGACCAGGGCTGCAAAGGTGCCACGGCCCTCCCTGCTCTCGCCGCAGCTGGGCAGCGCTGCGTTCATTGGGGTCACAGCCACCTGATGGGTTACCAGGCAGGATGGGGCTGTCACTTGCTGGGACAGAGACCCGTTAGCCTGGTGCTTTACTCCACAGGCCACAGAGGATCAGATCAAGCTCCTGCGGCTCCAGCGACACCTCCAGGAGGACTTTGACAAGCCCTACCTCGACCTCTCCCTGCACAACACCGTCTCCACTCTGATCCAGGACGGCCACCACAAGAAAGCTGAGCAGCTGTACCGGGACTTCAAGATCCCTGACAAGCGGTGGGTCTGAAATGAGGGCAGTGCTGGACTGGAGCCGTGGGTCACAGCCGTGGGGCAGAGGTGGTTTTCCCTGGTGTCCCACGTGGGTGTTAAGCTGGGGGCTGCAGTGTGCTGGCAGCTGTAGGAGCCGTTCCCCTGCTGTCCCCAGGTACTGGTGGCTGAAGATCAGTGCCTTGGCCACCCGCGGGGACTGGGAGGAGATGGAGAAGTTCTCCAAGAGCAAGAAGTCGCCCATTGGGTACCTGGTAAGAGGTTTCCTCGCTGGAGGAGGACCTGTCCACACTCCCTGGCAGCCCTTCTCTCTGTCCACATGCACGCTCCATGCTGTCCCTCAGCAGGCTGGCAGTGGGGGTGCACCATGGTGTGGGGCTGGTCTGCCCTGTGGGGTGCAGTGGGAGCAATCAGGGGTGTCCAGTGTGGGGCAGCGGGCTCCCTTCACCCCACTCCTCTCCTCCTCAGCCCTTCGTGGAGATTGCTGTGAAGCACCACAACCGCTACGAGGCCAAGAAGTACGCGCCCCGTGTCACCCCCGAGCAGCGGGTCAAGGCCTTCATCCTTGTGGGGTACGGGGGCTGTCTGAGCCTGGGGGGGGCAGGGGGGAGCCAGAGGTCTGGCTGGGGCTCATGGCAGCAGGCGGGTCGTGGTGCAGCAGCACTCCCGGGGCTGTGGGTTTGGGGTGCTCTGGAGGGATAAGGGAAACGCTCATCCTTCTGCTGCCACTGGGGGCTTTAGGGGTGCCACCCGGACCCCTCCTCTCTCACCGCATGGGGGGAAACGGTGCCTTCAGCCCCCGCTTTGCCCCCAGGGACCTGGAGCAGGCGGCTGACGCTGCCATCGAGCACAAGAACGAGGCTGAGATGAACCTTGTCCTGTCCAAGTGCTCTGCCGCCACCGACAGCGCCGTGATGGAGAAGCTGAACCGGGCTCGTGCCCAGCTGCTGAAGAAGTGAGCCCCAGGGCTGCCCTCCATCCTCGGCAGCCAGGAGCTCGGCCTCCCCTCCCCGGGAGTCCGGACCCTCGCTGAGGGCACGGAGCTGCAGGGGGGGGTCCGTGGCTGGGGGCGCTCCGGCAGCGCTGTGCTGCGGCTGCCTGCAGCCCCCTGCCCTCTCCTGCTGTCCCTGCCTCGATTCTTGGTCAATAAAGAGCGAGAGCCTGCTGTGCTGCGTCCTGGTGGGGGAACGACCCCCGGGGTGGGTGCCCTTGGGGGCCAGGGAGCGGTGCTGAGGCTGTGGGGGCTCAGTGGGAGCCGGGCTGCTTCGGGGGGTCCCGCGGGCTCCCAGGGAGCGCAGGGGCGGCTCGCGGCACGGTAACTGCCCTGCGTCCTCCCGGCCGCCAGGGGGCGCTCTGCACGGGCCGGAGCCGCTCTACCCCCCGCCTCGCCGCAGCCGCGGGGCATTGTGGGGCGGCAAGATGGCGGCGCTGAGCGCAGGGCGGACTGCGGTCAGGGTGAGGGGCGGCGGGGGGGGCTGCAGGGGGCGGCCTGGGGCGCGGGGTGGCGATGCGGGACCGCGTTCGGATGCGGGGTCCGGGGCTCCGCTGGCGGCCGGGGTCGGGAGGAGCGCGTTGCGGGGGTGTCGCTCCGCCGCCGTTTAACCGCCGCTCTCCACACAGGGCCTCCTGCGCGCCCCCCGCGGCCTCTGCCGACCTCTGAGCGCCTCCGCCGCGCTGCAGCAGATCCCGCGGGTAAAGGTGAGCGGCTCTGCGTCCCGTAACCCCGTCCTGAACGATCCGCCGTCCTTTGCGGTTGCATATCTTTGCGTCCCGTCTTTGATAATTCCGTAGTCGTTAACGTAGAGTAACAGGAAACAGCGTGCCGCCGTTATTGGACGCTGGGCGAGGTGCTCAGTGCACGTGTCTCACTGTGGCACTGCGGGCAGAAGGTCAGCACTGAGATTGCTTTCTGCTGCCCTGCGGTTTGGGCCCGGGCTGCTGGTGCTGCTCCCTCATTAGGTGGCCACAAAGGTGGTCAGGGGGCTGCAGCACCTCCGCTAGGAAGGCAGGCTGAGGGAGCTGGGCTTGTTCAGCCTGGAGAAGAGAAGGCTGCGGGGTGACCTCATTGCAGCCTTCCAGGACCTACAGGGAGCCTACAGACACGAGGGGAGGCAGCTCTGAAAGGGCAGATAGCAGCAGGATGAGGGGAAACGGTTTGGAGTTGAAGGAGGGCAGGTTGAGGTTGGATGTGAGGGGAAGTTCTTTACTATGAGAGTGGGGAGGTGCTGAACAGCTGCCCAGAGAGGCTGTGGATGCCCCGTCCATCCCTGGAGGTGTTCAGTGCCAGGTTGGATGGGGCCCTGGGCTGCCTGGGCTGGTATTGAGTGGGAAGGTTGGTGGCCCTGCCTGTGGCGGGGGGGGGGTTGGAGCTTCATCATCCTCGAGGTCCCTTCCAGCACAACCATTCTGTGTGTGATTCTGTGTGACATTCTTGTCCCTTCCCATCACCATCCCGATTCTGCATCCGGTTCTGTGAGGTCTCTGCCAGCTCTGCAGGGAATTAGTGGCTAAAGAGGCAGGGATTAGTAAAAGCACTGTGTAAAAATAGGTGCCAGCTCAGTGGGAGGGAGGGCGGCGGTGGTGGTGGGGAGTGGCTCAGGGATCACCTCTGAGACCAACTCTGCTTCATATGTTCAGGCTTGGTCTTTGCACGGAAGCAAGGCTGGACAGTGATAGGACAATTGGGAATGGTTTTAAACTGAGACAGGGGAGGTTTAGGTTGGATATTAAGAGAAGTTTTTCACCCAGAGGGTGGTGACGCACTGAACAGGTTGCCCAAGGAGGTGTGGATGCCCCATCCCTGCAGGTATTCAAGGCCAGGCTGGATGTGGCTCTGGGCAACCTGGGCTGCTGGTTGGCGACCGTGCACATAGCAGGGGGTTGGAACTACATGAGCATTGTGGGCCTTTGCAACCCAGGCCATTCTGTGATTCTATGATAGGCATGGGGTATTTTAATAAAGTGTGTAATTAGCAAAAAGCAGCAGGGCAGGGTCAGTACGCAGCAGGGTGGGACTTCACGTGGGAAGACTGAGGTGATCCTGCAGACAGAAAGTAGAAATGAAGGAACGCTTCCCTTAGTAAAGCAGGACTGCACTCTTAGCTCCAGCACTGTGTGCTCCCTCCGTGTGCAGAGGGAGAGATCATAGCTGGGGATGCTGTGTGAGGAGGGGTCTGTGGGATGGCAGTGGGGCAGGGGCTTTGTGATGAATAACTGTGCGAAGGGTGCAGATGTTCTCCAGGCTGTCAGTGAGCTTCCTGTGCCGTGCTGCATGCAGGTTAGGGGTCACGTTGGATCACGTGGGAGGTCTGAGTGTCGTTTTCTCTCCTTGCAGTCAGAAAATGCAAAGTCGGAGAGCACGTTCCAGGTCACCATGCTGCCTGGGGACGGCGTGGGCCCGGAGCTGATGCACGCCGTCAAGGAGGTGTTCAAGGTAACATCTGCTGCCTCTCGGAGCAATGGGGACAAGGACAGCAGCTGCAGAACTGCCTAAAGGCACTGCTGAGCCAGAGGGCAGCCTACCTGTGTCCTCCAGCGTGGAAGAGTGTGGGTTGTGAACAGTCTGAGGTCTTTTCCTTTCCATAGAACAGTGTCAGCTTATGCAGCTCTTGCAGACAGTTCATTCTCCATCACGAAGATGTTCCCAGCTGTAACTCAGGGCAGGAATGAGCATTAAACAGTTCTGTCTTCTAATACAGAATGAGTTTGTCACGGAATAGAAAACAGAGTTGTCTGCTGTGGTAGAAAACTATAATGACACGGAGGGCAGGGAGTTCTGATATAAAAGGTGACAGAAAACACCATTATGCAGTCACAACTGAAGTGGAAGGAGTGACTCTGAGGTCCAGGTTCAGCACTGTGTTCAGTTCCCTCTTCTCCCCGAGGATCAGCTCTGGCTGCTTTAAGTTTCATGCCCCAACTCTCCGAGCCCCGTGGTCGTTTGCCTTCTGTAGTGTGTTAGAAGGACCGTGCTGAGGCAGTGGCTGTTGCTCTTTGTCTCTGGTGCAGGCTGCCAGCGTGCCCGTGGTCTTTGATGAGCACCACCTGAGTGAGGTGCAGAACATGGCCTCGGAGGAGAAGCTGGACCAGGTGGTGGACTCCATGAAGGAGAGCAAAGTGGCCCTTATAGGTGAGGAGCTGTGCTCACTGTCCAGCAAGGAGAGCTGCATGTGTCTCAGGTGCTTTCAGAGGGCAGGATTTCTGGGGTTAGGAAATGTGTTCTCTTCTCAAAGAAGCAGTTGACCTCTACTTGGTTTCCTTAGCTCATCAGTGGAGAGGTTGTATCCAACTTCTGCTTCTGAAAGGAGACCTCCTAGCATGGCCTGCAGAACCAAAGGGCCTCATCTGGGTCCAGTGTAATGCAAATTGGTCTCTGTCCTAGTCTGAGGCTTTATGGAAAGCTCCCTGCTGCCTTCTCATCCAGGTTCAGACCGTGTCCTTAGCAGCTGTCGGCGCACTCCGTGTTCTTACTGCTGCTTGGTGTTGTCCCTGCAGGCAAGATCCACACCCCCATGGAGTACAAGGGAGAGCTGGCTTCTTACGACATGAGACTGAGGTGAGCTCAGCGCCCTGCTTGGCTGCCAGGGCTGGGAACTGACACGGCACTGAGAAACCCACTTTGCACTCAGTCCCGATGTTCTGGCACCAAACTGGGGCTGAAGGAGATGAGTCCAGGGGGGTGGGGGGTTCAGGCAAAGATCCTGAGAAGCTGTGGCTGGGAGCGGCCTCTTCTGAGTGCCGCCCCACTGCCTGCTTTCCTGGGGGGCCTTCAGAGGGGAGGGGGTTGACAGAGGAGTGGACACAGTGAGCTGCCTCGACACAGGGCGGTCAGAGCCAGGCTGTGACGGGGTGAGGCTGGCTCTGTGGTCTCTGTGTCCTTGAGACCGAGGGTAGCTGGAGCAGTAGCTGTGGGATGACATCTCGGGACAGGTTGCTGTTTGCATCGTCCCCTGCCGTCACCCCCAGCTCCTGCCAGCAGCAGTCACTGCCCCAGGAATAGCTCACCATGAAGTGCTGACTCTGCTGCCGCTTCTGTTGCAGGCGCAAGTTGGACTTGTTTGCAAACGTGGTCCACGTGAAGAGCTTGCCAGGCTATAAAACACGGCACAACAACTTGGACCTCGTCATCATCCGTGAGCAGACGGAGGGGGAGTACAGCTCTCTGGAGCACGAGGTGTGAGAGCTGCTTTGTGCTGCCGCTGAGCTCACGGGGGTGGGGGGATCTGCTGGGCTGCGTGGCTGTGCTCAGAGCCTGGGGCACGGGGCTGCTTCACGGGGCTGCTTCACGGGGCTGCACGGCAGTGCCCAGGAATGCCTGCAGCTGCAGCGGTGACAGCAGTAGGAGATGGGTGAGAGCGGTGATCTGAACGCACACAGACAGCAGCAGGCGTGCCGGTGGGCTGCGGGAGGGGTCCTGCCTGAAAAAGGGCCTGGTGGAAGCGGAGGGACCTCCAGCTGAGGCGACCCAGCGTTAGGCAGAGGCTCCTGGTCGGTGTGGCAGAGCACCAGGCTGTTGGCAGCGCGGTGGCGCAGGGCTGCAGGCCGTGTGTGGCGGCCGCTCACGCTGCCCTTCGTGTGCAGAGTGCAAAGGGGGTCATTGAGTGCCTGAAGATCATCACCCGGGCCAAGTCGCAGCGCATCGCCAAGTTCGCCTTCGACTACGCCACCAAAAAGGGGCGCTCCAAGGTGACGGCTGTGCACAAAGCCAACATCATGTGAGTGCTGCGGGGCGGGTGTCGGGCGCTGTCACGTCCCAGGCATTGCTGCTCTCAGCTCTTGGGCCCCACAGCAGCAATGCCAGCTGCTGGTCCGGCTCCAGAGAGGCTGGGCGTTTCCTGGCAGCTGTTCTTCCCCTGTGTGTGGCCTCCTCACTGGCGTGGGCCTCACTGAGGCCTGGCAGCCGCATCCTGAAAGCTGTCAGCTGAGCGGGGAGAAGCTCTGACATGGGAGGCTGTTCCGTGTGCTCCCCCCAGGCTGTGACTTCACCGCTTTGTTTCTGCAGTGTGAGCTGCCCTGGGGCTGCCTGCCCCCCATCCCTGCTGCGCTGGGACACCAACTGCTGTTGGATTACTCACTTCTGTAATGACTTGACTGCTGTCCTGCAGAAGCCTCAAGGCGTGTTTTTTGCCTCTCAGGAAATTAGGTGATGGGCTCTTCCTGCAGTGCTGTGAGGAAGTGGCAGAACTCTACCCCAAGATCAAGTTTGACACCATGATAATTGACAACTGCTGCATGCAGGTGAGGATCCTGCTTCCTTACCCCATCCCAGAGCCGTTCTGCACCTCCTGCTGCTGCTCTGCCTGCTGGGCAAGGGGACAAAAAGCTGATGCCTGAGAAGTGCTGCTGCTGTCAGCTGGCAGGTCTGTGTTTGTCAGCAAACAGCCCGTGTCCTGGCCTGAGGTTTGCTGCTTGCGGGAGGGAGCTCAGACTGGGTGCCCCCGGCCTCCCTGCTCTCCGCCAGCTGAGGGCAGGAGCTGCAGGGATGATGTCTGGCACCTGGAGCTAATGCCTGGGATGGGCTTGCAGAGCTGCCAGGTGCTGTGGGTCCGTGGCACCTGGCCCATCTCAGCAGGGCTCCCTGTGCTCCCTGCTGTTACCTGACCACAGTTCAGGTTGTGCTTGGGGTTGCTGTTGCACGAGTCGCTGCCCCCACCCCCTCCTGAGGGCTGTCGTGCTGCTTGCGTTGCCTCTGACTGCTGCACAGGGCTCACATCTTCCCCTTCCCTCCACACAGCTGGTGCAGAACCCCTACCAGTTCGACGTCCTGGTGATGCCGAACCTCTATGGGAACATCATTGACAACCTGGCAGCTGGTTTGGTGGGCGGCGCCGGCGTGGTGCCCGGGGAGAGCTACAGCGCTGAGTACGCCGTCTTCGAGATGGTGAGGAGGCAGCTGTGCTCCCAGCAGCACCCCGTGTGCCTCCCCAGCACCTGGGAGCACCGGGGCTGCTCCTTCACCCGCTTGTCCTCCTGCAGGGCGCCCGCCACCCCTTTGCCCAGGCTGTGGGCAGAAACATTGCCAACCCCACAGCCATGCTGCTCTCGGCTGCCAACATGCTGCGGCACCTCAAGTACGTGCTGTGGGTGGGCTGGGAGGGCAGCACTGCCCTGCTGGGCTGGGAGGACGGGCTGACCCTGACCCGTGGCATTGTCCTCTCCCCAGCTTGGAATTCCACTCCAACTTGATCTCAGATGCAGTGAAGAAGGTGATCAAAGTCGGAAAAGTGAGTGTTGGGTGGGCGGCCGTGTGTGTGTGTGTGTGTGTGTGTGTGTGCGCCTGCAGGCTGTGTGTGAGAGCTTGTGGTGGAGCACAGCGCTGCGTTGTCCTACAGGGACAGTGCCAACCTCTGACCTCCCCCTTCTCCACCCAGGGGACCGGCTCAGAACCCCGTGTGCATCCCCTGTGCGTGTAGCTGTTGTGCAGCCAGCTGTAGTCAGCCCCTCTGCTTGTCTGGGCTCGCTGCCTCGGGAGGCTCTAGCAGGGCTGGGGGGCGTCAGACGGCCTCTTCCTAGCTTGCCCCCCTCTGGGCTCTCTGGCAGGGCGCATAGAGGGAAGCTGCTTTCCTCTCCTCTCCTGTCCTCTCCTCCCCCTTCTCTCGGTGATTTCACTCAGTTCACAATCACGTTTCTCCCTTGTTTCTCCCCTTCCCTGTGTTGGATTTTTAGGTTCGGACACGGGACTTGGGCGGTTACTGCACCACTTCTGACTTCGTCAAGTCTGTGATTGACAACCTGCACCCCCACTATGGTGCCTAGGAGCCCCGCTCGCCCGCGGCGAGCCCTGGGACCTCTCTGCGCCCTGCAGCAGCCTCCCCCGCTGTAGTTTAAGGCCCCACAGCCATCCCCCAACCCGCCCTGGCCCTGGCTGCCCTGGCTGTCTGCTCCCTGGGCCTCGGGGGAGGAGGGGGCTCTCCTCTTTCCCAGCCCAGTGCCCACTCAGAGCCACGGTGGCCGCATCTCCCTTCTCGCCATAGCCCACATCCCACGCAGGCAGCTCTGCAGGACAGTGGGACCTGGGGTCCTGCTGATACCTTTCCATGCCCTCAGAGGCTCTAGCAATAAATAGGACCCCGGGGCTGTGGCCCCGTGCTGGGGATGTGCAAAGGCAGCTGTTGGCTTGGCTGGAGCGTCCCGTGTGGCACAGTCCTGCACGCAGTGAAGGGAGAGGTGAGGTTTGCTCAGCAGCTGCCCCGGGAACCCGAGCAGCCCAGGATCAGCCCTGTGCTCTGTCCTTACGAGTGGCTGGTTGCTGAAGGCAGGGGGCTGTGAGCTGAGCCCCCCTCCCAGGGCAGCAGGCTGCTCGCAGCTCTTTGCTGCTCCTCCTGTTCTTGCCCAGCTATGGGGAGCTGGGGGCCTCCAGGTGGCCGCCTGGGCCGGGCCCTGCTGAGCGTGCAGGGGAGAGGGGGCTGCAGGAGCTCTCGGTGTGACCACGGGACGCTCTGCCCCATTGCTGTGTGTGTGAGTGAGAGACTGGGACACGTATTGAACTAACTGTGCTTTGTATTTTGTATGCAAATAAAGGGTCCGACGCTCCCCCCGCCCTGTACGCAGCCCACTGCCATTCCCCCACATCACCCCCTCAGTCCTGGCACGGGGCAGGGCCTGTCCTGGGCTGCAGCTGCGGCACAGCCCTGTCCCTGCATGGAGCAGGCAGAGCAGCAGCCTTACGCTCCCCTCTCCCTTCAGCCATCTCTTAGTGCAGCAGCTGGAAGCAGAGGAAGCGGCAGCCCTTCCTTCTGCTGGGGTGGGGGGCTTCAGTTGGGGTTCTGTAAGGCAGAGGGAGCTGCGAGCCTGAGCTGAAAGTGGGCAGAGATCCGCAGAGGCAGCGCACACAGAGGGGCACACACTGAAGGCCAGAGGGGTGGGTGCACACCTGCTGGACCCCCAGCAGCCCTCCTCCCCACCCCCAGGGGACACCTCCAGCCAAAGCCCGCTCAGGGCCTCCCCCTCCTCACTGACGCTGCCTTCTGTTGCAGGTGCGCACAGCAGACATGGGTGGATACGCCACGTCCCTGGATTTCACCCAAGCTGTGATTGGGGCCCTGGACGCGTAGGGCTGCTGCTCATCCTCTGGCAGCCCCGGTGCTCCCACTGCCTGCTCGGTAATTTATTGCTTCCCTGTAATAAAGCGGCCTCTGCAATGTAACGGGTGCAGCGGGGGGGTGGACGGCCCCAGCCTCTCCTTGCTCCATCCCCACCCGTGTGCAATCTGCAGCCCCTCCTGGCAGCAGAGAACAGAGCACGGTGTGCAGGAGGCACAGCGCTGTGCCTCACCTGGGCCGTGTGCTCCCAGCAGCACTGCAGAGCCGGGCATGCAGCCACAGCTCAGTGCTGGCGTGGGGACACAGCACGGTTACCCAGCACCGAGCAAAGCCGAGGGCTCCTGCAGCCCCCATCGGGCTCCGTGAGGCCCAGCAGCAGCAACAACAGAGCAGGAGGGCAGCTCAACACCAACCCGAGCCCTTTATTGAGGCTCAGTCACACCGTGCAGATTCCTGCCCTCTGGCAGCCGCGGATGGCGCACAGCTGCAGCCGCTCCAGGGGGCTCTGAAAGAAGGCACGAGGAGCACTGTCCAAGCACGGCCGTGAGGCAGCCGGGCCCGGCCCCGGGAGGCACAGAGCACGACATGTCCAACGCCTGTGAGCTGCAGCCCCGCGCAGCAGCTGCCAAATGGACGGCAGGCGATGGGCCGCAGCCACACCACGCCAGCCCTGAGTCCGCTGTGCCGGAGCACAGCCCCGCTCCAGCTGCTCCCCCTGCCCTAATCCTCCTCCAAGTCCTTGGCCTTCTTCTTCTTCTTCTTCTCCAGCAGGGTGGCCTCTCCCATCACTTTCCTTTTCTTCTTGGGCAGAACCTCTTCCTCCAGCCCGTTCTCCTCCGGCTCCGTGGCAGCCTCCTGCTCCTGCTCCTTCTTCTTCTTCTTCTTTTTCTTTGGCTCTATGTTGTTCTCCTAAGGGAAAATGTACGGTGAGGGCCCAGGCCCACTGGAGCACAGAGACAAACACTGCCTCCGTGCGGCCAAGCAGCCCCCCACACTGGGGCAGCCCCCCACACTGGGGCACCCCCCTCCCCCACAGACAGCAGGGCAGGAGCAGCAGACACTGCTGGGGCAGCCTGGCAGTGGTCACAGCACAGTGGGGCCACCACAAAGGCACAGCCCAAAGGGCGCTCGGAGCCTCTGCCCTCACCTCTGCCTCCTGCACAGAGTTCTCCATCTCCTCCGCGGCCGCAGCCAGCGCCTCCAGCCGCCGCTTCTCCCGCTTCTTCCTCTTCTTCTCCTTCTTTTCCTGCTTCCTTTTGACTTCAGCCACCACCTCGTTGGCCTGCAGGGAGCCGAGGAGCGGTCAGTGCAGGGCCAGGCTCCCCCCACACCGCCTTCCGGCACAGCTGTCGGATCAGCCTCATTAAATCAGCTTTTTGCCTCCACGGGGGGTCAGGTGGGCGCTTCACATCACATCCGACAGCGGTGCCCCCCGTCCCCACCTCCCCCCGGCCTCACCTCCACCATGGCCTCCTTCATGACCTCCAGGTTCTTGCGGGGCGGCTCTCCGGTCTCATAGAACGCCAGCCGCTCCTCCACCTGCTCCCTCAGCTTGTCCCCAAAGACGCTGGTGGGGACCTCTGCGGGGACAGCTGCGCTCAGCGCCCCTCGTCCCACCCAGGCCTGGCGCCCACCTCCCCCCGGCAGCGCTCCGCTCAGCCCACCGAACTCAACATTCACACCGTGAAATGCTGTTGACGAAAAATCTTCCCATCACAGCGGAGGCTGCGTCCCCTGCTGTGCCCCCCACCCCTCCCCCCCCCCCCCCCGCACCTGAGAAGCAGTCGATGCGGGAGGCGATGGTGCATTTGTTGGCCAGGTAGCGGGAGATGCGGCCCTTGTTCTTGGCAGCCGCACGCCCGATGAAGGTGGAGTGGAAGATGAGCCCATACTTGGGGGTGTTCCCTCGCGTCTTCAAAGCCCTGGGAGAAGCCCAGCGAGCCATCGGGGGCGGCCCGGAGCCGCTGTGCCCCACATGGGAGCTGCTGCCCCTCCGCCACCCCAGCACAGCCCAGGAGATGCCGCCCGCTCCCGTCCCTCTGACCTCACGGCGCACACCCGGCACGAGCAGCGGAGCCGCAGTGGTCGCTCAGGGCTGGGGCTGGCAGCTCACGCGCAGCTGAGGCCACGGCAGCCCGCTGCGTCACCGCCGGCAGCCCAGGGACCTGCCATCACCGCGACCACCCCGCAGCGGTACCTGAACAGGGCTTTCTCAGCCCCCAGGATCTGCACCGTCGAGGCCGGGTACTTGGCCAGGTTCGTCAGGCTGCCGGCGTGGGAGATGAGGCGGGCGCCCACCTGCGAGGGGATGCGGGGTTACGGCCGCCCCCAGAGCAGCGCAGCCATGGGGTGAGCGGCACACAGCGCCCGGGCCGGGATCAGCAGTGAGGGCTGTCAGCACAGCGGCTCAGTGGATTGACAGATTCACTCAGACATCACCTCCACGGCCGGGCGGGGGGGAAGGGGGGCACACGCTCACACTCACCACCTCCCCGATGAGGGCTGAGAGGCTGGGGGCCACCTGGCTCATCTTGGAGCGCAGGTACTCCTGCAGGCCCTTGCGGTACTCCGACAGGGAGATGACGCGGCTGGAGAAGCTCTCGATGTTGATGAGGTCGATGGGGGAGATGTCCATCCCTGCGCGAGAGCGGCGTCAGGGAGCCGTGCTCTGCCGGCAGCGCTGCGGGCCGTGCAGAACCGCACTCACCCATGGAGGAGCGCGACGCCTCCAGGATGGCCTGAGCCTTGGCGCCGTCCATGACGATCTCCTCCAGCCCCTCCAGGCTCTCCTCGCTCAGCTCCTTGCGGTTCCCGATGAATTTGGCCAGCCGGCAGTACGTGTAGTTCTCCGAGACGATCTTAATCAGCTCGGGGAAGTGATACCCGTACCACTCCCTGCAGAACAGCATCAGTACACACGCACCGACCCCACACCGACCCCACACCCCCGGCCCTCCGTGTCCCCCCGGTCACAATCCGGCCGCAGCACCGCCGCCCCGGCCGGGGTGTTACCGAGGCCGTGCTCTCCCTCCCCGTTCTGTGCGGGCGGTTGGAGGCGCAGCCACCCACGGTAAGCGTGGGGAGGGCCCCACACCCCCCCTCCCGCAGCCCAGCCTGGGACCCCACTGACCGCACGCGCATGGAGAAGGTGTTGATGTCCTTATCCAGCTGGTCCAGCAGGCTGATGGACTGGATAATCATGTTGTCCACGCGGTTCACGTTGAACTTCACCTTGGCCCGGGAGTAGCTGTGGCCGAGGCCGAGCTGCGCCTTGGAGGCCGACTGCGCCGTGAGGCCCTTCACCAGGGCGTGGAAGTGCAGGCGGATCCCTGCAGGGGGACGCGCCGTCACCGACCCCAGCCCTGCCCACAACCCCAGCCCCAACCCCAGCCCTGCCCACAACCCCAGCCCTGCTCCCAACAACCCCCCCCACCCCGCAGCCCGGCTCACCCCGCAGGATCTCGGCCACCACGCCGCCGGTCTGGCACTGATAGCCCAACTCCTCCAGGATGGCGGCCCCGATTTTGGCGTCCCCCACCCCCAGCAGCGCCTTCTTCTTCTTGGCCGGCATCGACGTCTCCAGCAGCAGCCGCAGATCCTCGTGCAGAATCCCTGCGGGACGCGGAGGGGCGCTGAGCGGGGCGGGCCGGGAGCCGCAGGGGGCGGTAAAGGGGGGGGTCGGTAAAGGGGGGGGTAGGGGGGTGGGGGGAGCCGCGCGCCGCGCTCACCCTCGGAGACGGCGTTCATGTTTTCCAGGGCGCTCTGCGCAGATTTGAACGGGGAGAAGGCCACGAGCTTCACCACGTTGTGGAACTTACCGACGGTCAGGACGCTCTCCTCCACCTGCGGCGGGAGCGGTCACAGCCCGGAGCGGCACGCGGGGCCGCCACGCGCCCCCCCGTCCCGTCCCGTCCCGCCCGTCCCGTCCCGTCCCGTACCTGCGGCAGCAGCAAACCGATCTCCTCCACCTCGCGCACGGCGAACAGCGCGTACCCGGCGGCGTGCTCGAACAGCACGTGCAGCAGCACCTGAGCGGCGCAACGCCGTCAGCGCGGGCCCGGGGCGCCCGCCAGGCCCCGCTGCGCGCCCGGTGCGGCGCGGGGAGCCCCGATCCGAACCCCGATCCGCGCCCCGCGGCTCCCCCGGCCGCGCCCCGCCCGCACCCCCCGCCCTGGCAGGGCGGCCCCGCTCCGATGCGGGCGGATTCGGCCCCGCGCGCGCCGCGCTCACCATTGTGCCGCCAGCGCCGCCCGGAACTGAGAGCGCCGCACCGGAAGCCCGCTATGCCGGAAACCCGCCCCGCCCACACGCAGCCAATCGGCGACGGCGCCGCCGCTTCCGCCGACCAATCAGCGCGGGCTTCCTCAAGAAGGGCGCCCTCAGCCAATGAGCGACGGACTGGCACGGATCCGCCCATCTTTACTCTCTCGGCCAATCAGAGAGGCGCGCTGCAGCTGCCGCCCGCCCCTTCCATCTCCCAGCCAATGGGAGCGGCCGCAGCGCTCTCCCCGCCCCTTCCCGCGCTCCGCTCGGTTCGCGCCGCGCACGTGCGCTCCCGCCTCCCCATTCACCCCCCCCCCCCCCCCCCCCCCCCCCCCCCCCTCCGCGGTGCCGCACGCGGTCAGCCGCCCCCCCCCCCCCCCCAGCGCCCCCACCGCGGTACGGCCGAAAGGAGGAGCACGTGGTGGCTGCACGAGGCTTTATTGGGCGGGAGGGGGACGGGGGGTTACCCGGCCGGGGGGGCCGCGCGGTGCTCCGGGGGGGTCCTACGCCACGAAGTGCCGCTGCAGTTGGAGCAGCAGCTCCGGGGTGAGCAGCACGCGCTGCTCCCGGCCGTGTCCCGGCGCGCACGGGATGGACACGCGGCCGAAGCGCGTCAGGCCGTGCTGCTTCTCGCGCTGCGCCTGCGGGGCGGAGCGGCGGCGGTGGGGCCGGGGGGGTCCGACCCCCACGCGACCCCCACGCGGCCCCACGAGGCGCCGCGGTGCCTCCCGGCTCCGCACTCACCTTCAGGAAGGACGAGGAGGGGAACACGCCGAAGCTGGTGGGGACGCCCGCGCCCGGCTGCTGCTGCACCATCTCCCGCATGGCCTCGTCCTGCGCAGAGCCGCCGCTTCCAGCACCGCCCGCGGCCCCCGCAGCCCCCCCCGCCCCCCTCCCGAGCGCCGCCCGCACTCCTTACCCGCAGCGCCTCGATGCTGCCCTTCATGGCCCACAGCCGGGCTGTCTGCTCCAGCAGCCGCGCGGCCGCGCTGCGTCCTGCGGAGATGTGGGGTGAACGCGCGGCCGCGGCCCCCCCTCCCCCCGCACTCACTGCACCCCGGGGGGGTCGGGGGCGGTGGGGCTCCGGGGGAGGCCGAGCCCCGGCAGAAGCAGCGCCTCCCCGCTGCCGCGCCGCCCCCCGGCACGACAGCCCCGCGGCACACGAGGGCTGCACGGGGAGCGGCGCGGCACCGTGAGCCATCCCGGGGGCGGGGGGGGTCCCCCCAGCGCGAGGACGGCACCGCCGGCATTCACAGCCCTCGCGCTCGGCCCCGCCGGGCTCACCTGACTTTGTCTGCTTGGTGTCCACCACCTTGGCGTTGGTGCTCATCTGGTACAACGTCTCCAGCAGCTGCGTGCTCTTGCGGTACAGCGTGAGGGTGGCCGGGCCCTCCCCCTGCTTGCTCTGCGGGAGGGACACCTTGGCCACCTGCAGCGGCTTCAGGCCGGCCAGCTCCAGCTTCATCTGTGCGCCCTGCGAGCCGGATGGGGCGGCAGGGATGGGGGTGAGGGGGGAGGGATTGGGGGGTGGTGGGAGCAGGTGGGGTGTTTGGGAGGAAAGGAACAGAGAAAATGAGCATTAAAAGTAATAGAAGGCATAAAGTGGTGCTCAGAAACAGCTGCAGATGGAGGGTGGGGGTACCCATGGTGGCAGAGCTGCCCCACACAACGTGGGGGGGGTGCAGTGCTGCTCGGTGCCTGCCGGGCTTGGGGCTCCCCCATAGCAGCAGCACGCAGGCACAGCAGCAGCCATGGGTGCGCCCCGTTGGCTGTAAGCAATCATCACAGCCCTGCAGTGATGTATCCCCATCTGCACAATCGCACCTCTGCCGACCAATGTCAGCAAAGCCTTCTTTAGTCCCCGAGGCTCTTTGCTGCTCTGTTTCCTTGCAGAGCACCGAACGCCCCCAATCCACACCACGTGGAGCAGCAAACAACGCCAGCGCTGCCAGCTGCGGCCCCACGGCCTCTGCCCCACACTTTGGGGGCGGCGGCACCGCTGCCCTTCCAGCCCCACGTCCCACCCCCTCCCCCCGCACTCACCTTGAGGCGGTTGTTCTCGTTCTTGAGGTGTCTGATGGAGAGCTGCAGAGCCTCGATTTGCTGCAGCAGGAGGGGGGAATCCTTCACCTGCACCGGCCCCGCGCTGCCCCCGGCTGCCTGCCCGGCCCCCACGCCTGCAGGACGGCACGCAGTGTCACACACGGTGGGATGCTGGGCACGCGGAGGGCTCAGCACCGCAATGAGTGCCACCCCAACGTGAGCTCAGGTGTTGCTCAGACAGAGCTCACAGCACACCACGCTCACAGCAGCCCCGGCGCTCCCTCAGGGATGCACTCTGTGCTCCCCGGGCCCTGCAGGGACCACCGCCGCCGTCACATCGCCCCACGCGCTGCGGTCCCACGCTCAGTGCAGCCCTCGGCCCCGAACTGCACGGCCCCTGAGCCACCACGACCCCCCCCCCGTGCTGCAGCTGCTGCCCACCCCCGGCATGCTGTGCGCCCGCAGGTCACCGCTCCCCTGCATGCACTGCTGGGAGCACCGCACGCTGCGCTGCCGTACCTCTCTGCTGTTCCTCTGCAGTGCAGGGAGAGGAGGCAGAGGAGAGACAAGAAGAGGAATTATGCTCTGCCCTCAGCTGTGCGCTGTGCCACTCCATCCCCCCGCGCAGGGAGCAGTGGCTGCAGCACAGTGGGGTGCCCGGAGCTGCAGCTCATGGCTGCAGTGACGCGGGGAGAGGCTGCACCCCAAAGGCAGCTGCTGTCTGCTCCCAGCAAGCTGCCGGTGTTCGTGGTGCAGCAAGAGGGCGATGCTGCCGTGCCCTCCTCGTGAGGGTCCCACTCAGCCCGGGGGGGCCGGAAGGGCCAGGAGGCACTGCAGGACCCACTGCAGTACTGCAGGCCCCCCCCCCATCACAGGGAGCTCACAGCTGCGACCGCGCACTGCCCTGCAGACAGCACTGCTGGGAATGCCAGCACGGCTCCGGGCAGCCCTGCTGGAGCTCCATCTGCCGCCACATGAGGGACACGGAGGTGCCAACGCTCCAGGCGCCCTCACCACCCCCATGCGGAGCTGCTGCCCTCCCCACCCCCCCCCCCCTCCTCTCCAGCACCTCCCGTCCCCCCCCCCCAGCCCCGACGGCACACCCAGGGCTCCATCTCCCCCAGGGCAGCAGAGCCCCCCGGGCAGCCCCAGCTCCTCGCTGCTGCGTTCCCCTGCCCCCTGCGAGTGCCCCCACACCTCCTGCGATGCCGGACACGATGGAGGCGACCCCGGAGGCGGGGGCCCCGCGCAGCCCCTCGATGGTCCGCTTGGACTGGTTGTTCAGGCGCTGCTTCAGCTCCACCTTCTCGGATTCCAGCTGGTCGATGTCTGCCTGCAGGGCGTCCATGGTCTCCTCAAACTCCCTGCAAGAGCACACGCAGTCACAGCTCTGGCCAGAGCCCACCCCGTGCCGCCCCACAGACGCTCCGCGTCATCACAGGTGGTTCTGAGCCACGGAGACCCCTGACGGCCCCCCGGCCCCCACCCCACGCTTACTTCTCCTTCTTCTTGAGCAGCGTTTGGGTCTCATCCAGCTTCGTCTGTATCTTCTCCACGCGGTCGTCGGCGTCTTTGGACGCGCTGTCCAACTTCTTCTCCAGGAGGCTGAGGCGCACGTTGGCTTCGCTGAGCTCCTCGCCCTGCAGCGGGGGGGAAGAAAGCAGAGCTCAGCGCAACGGGGGCGCATTGGGGAGGGCCCTCCGCAGCTCCCCAGCAGGGGCTGCCCAGAAACCCCACACCGCTGCACCCCGGCAGCGCCCAGAGCAGTGGGAGGCACCGGGCTGCAGCACTGCCGAGGACCCGACGCGGTGTGAGACAGCAGCTCCGCAGGCAGCAGCACGGCAGTGGGGGCACGACGGCGAGCACTACAGCGGCCCTGCAGCCCCCCCCGGCTGACGGCCTCACCACGGCTCACCTTGATCTTGAGGGACTTCTTCAGCTCCTTGATGACCGTCTCCCTGTCCTCCAGCTTCAGCCCCAGCCCCTCTGCGTCGGTGATCTCAGCCCGAAGAGCGGCCGCCCGCAGCTCGGCAGGTGGGGTAGGCTGCAGAAGGGAGCGGGGGGAGACGATGCGGAGTTGGGCTGCAGAGCTCCAAGCACAGCTCTGCCCGCAGCCCACCCCGCAGCCCACCCCACGTCCCACCTTGCTCTGCGGCCGGTCAGCATCGTATTCTCCCTCCTGCATGGCCGTGGCCATCTTGTTCATGGTGGCAATGAGGATGCTGCAGGACTGGCGCAGGCACTCGTAGGGGTTGATGCCCTGAGCGCTGTAGATCTGCGAGGATTGGGGGGGTGGGCAGTGCGGGGAGCCCTCAGCGGAGCCCTCAGCGCCCTGCGGCCCCCCCAACACCCCCCTTCCCACTACATCACAGCCTGCAGAGCAGGGCCAGCTGCGCTGCTGTGGCATTTCCCAGCCACGCTCCCGTCCCACTTCGCTCCCAGGCTCTGCAGCTCTCCCAGCCCTGCAGCACAGCGGGGATTCGGGTCCCCTCTCTGCAGCGGGGCGCCCGGGGAGGCAGAGTGCAGCGGCCCACCTGCTCGCTGGCTTTGAAGGCCAAGTCCTCCAGCTTCACCGCCTGCAGCCCCTCGTTCTCAGCCAGCGGGGCGATGAGCTGCGCTCCGGCGGCGGCCACCTCCTGCAGCACGGCCACCACCCAGGTGAGGTGCTTACGGCAGTCCAGCAGCGTGTCCGACACCTGCGGCCGGGCAGAGCAGGCCGTGAGGGGGGGGGAAGCGGAGGGGCCGCCCCCACCCCAACTCCCAGGCACTGCAGCCTCAGAGCAGCCCCTCGCCGTGCTCTGACAGGGCTGATTTTAGCAGCGTCACCGGGAGGATGGCACAGGTCGGGAGAGCGGGAGGAGCCTCAAGGATGGGCAGGAGGCGGTGCAGCCCACGCACCCCCCCCGAGCGCAGGCGCCACGCGCTGCCCACCTGCTGCCCGAAGCCCAGCGCTGCGGGGATGCCCGGCGCGTCCGTGCCCGGCATGCGGCGCCGGATCTTCTTGCAGAACTGCCGGATGTCGCTGCATGAGGTCTCCAGGTCCTTGAGCAGGATGGCCAGGTCGGACGCCTCCTGCCCAGCCTGGGGGCAGAGAGAGGAGCTCAGCCACCTGCTGGAGGGGGGGGGCGCCCAGCGCAGCCCGGCCCACGCTCCTACCTGCAGGAAGGCGCGCAGCCTGCACACCTCCACCCCCATGCAGTCCAAGGCACTCTGGGTGAACTGCGGGGCACAGAACGGGCGCCGTGAGCTGTGCAGTGCAGGGCAGCTCGGGGCTGCTGGCACGCAGGGTGCTCTGGGCTCAGGCATTGGCTCAGACCCTCTGCACAGCACACTGCTCCGACGCCGGGTTCTCCAGGAGAAGGCTTTGAGGCACCGAATACGTTCCGTTTTACCCCGTGGGGGGCAGCGCTCCCCGTGGAGCTCAGGAGCTCCTGGACAGAAGGGGTCCTGCAGGGCCCACACCCCTCCCCTCGCCCCGGGGCCCACCCCACGGCTGTGCCAGCAGCAGCAGCTGCCAGGGAAGCTGCAGTGAGCGGTGAGCGCGGCAGGAGGGGTCGGAGGGGCTCCCAGACCCATCCCACGGGGTCGGAGGGGGCAGCGGGCTGCTCTGCTTCACCTTGATGTGGTCGGCCAGCTGCATGGTGCAGTCCTCAGCCTGCTCGGCCAGGTGGATGCTGTACAGGTGCTGCACGAAAAGAGACCGTCGCAGATCAGCAGCCCTCGAGGGCTCCCGCACACGCCAGCACAGATACCAAACGAAGGAAACACATCAAAAAACCCCAACCCACGAGCACTGAGTTTGCCCTGGTTGTTAACTGGAAGTGAAAGCTCTGGAAAGGAGCACGGCAGACCCCATGAGCGCTCTGCCCTCACCAAGAGCTGCGTTAAGGCAGCCCTTCTGAACGACCCCAACCCACAGCACAGAGCTACAGGATCCCAGCGCAGGGCAACTCCGCCATACCCCCCAGGGACGGAGCACACAGCCCCAGCTGACGGCCACAGGCTCAAATCCTGCACGCTCTGAGGGTGGACTGCCGCCCAGGACGCCGGGGGATGCACTGCACCCACCTGGTAGTACTTGATGGCTTTGGTCAGAGGCTCCACGTTGACCGTCTCGTCCAGCTGGTCCTTGTGCAGCAGCTCGATCAGGAAGTCCAGGGAGCGCTCGTGAACGCTCATCTCGGGGTACAGCATCCCCACCTTCTTGTACACCTCCACGCTGCACTTGTTCAGGGCCCTGGGGGGGATGCAGGCACAGTCAGCTCACCCGGGACAGCAGCAACACGGGGCTGTGCTGCTGGGGGCCAACCTCCGAGCACCCCGGGGAGCACAACAGCTGGGCAGAAGTCAACACGTCTGCAGGAAGGCAGGGCATGGAATAGGAGCTCTGTGGAGCTCTGTGGAAGGAGCCCCGGGGCGGAACGCTGCAGCCTCTGAGGCAGAAGGCAGCGCTGGAGGCAGATCTGCCACCTTGCAGCAGCAGCACAGCGTGCAGCCCAATGGGTCCCTCAGCCGTGCCGGCGCAGCAGCAAAGGGATCTCTCAGAGCTCTGTCCCAGCGAGGCCCCGTCCTGGGAGCCGCCCCCCGCACCCCTCAGGATGGGCGCCGCTGAGGGCATGAGCCGCCCCTAAGAGCGGCTCCATCTGCTGCCACGGCACCGTGCAGCACCGCAACGTTAATCGGGGCTGGGGGTGACGCTGCAGGATGGGCCGGGGGCTCGGGGGGGTGGGCTGGGGGGCAGCGGGGCGGGCCGTGTACTCACTGCTCGTATTTGTGCAGCGTGGCCTGCAGCAGGCTCAGGGAATACACCAGCCCCGCTGCGAAGCTCAGCTGCTCTCCCGCTGCTCCCCGCAGCCCCGTGCGCGCCGTGCAGTTCTCGTTCAGCTCGAACTTCTCCTGTGCCTGTTTGCTGATCAGCTCCGCCTGCGGGGAAGGGGAAACCTTCAGAGCCACCCCGGGCTGCGCTGCTGGGCACGGGATGGACCCCCTGCAGCTCCGCCCCCAAAAAGCACCGCTCCTGGGAAGGATTTCTGAGTGCAGAGGGGGAACGCGGGACAGCTGGGAGCCCCCACCCCAGCCGTGCTCCCACTGCCCAAATGGACAGGCTGAGCACTGCAGCTCAGTGTGCCACTGACAGCCAGGGCAGGGACCTCTGCTCCCCTCCGCCCGCCCCCCCCCACCCTCCTCCTCCTCCTCCTCCCAGGCGATGCTGAAAGGTCTCAAAGAAATAACCATTCAAAACCCGCAGCCCCCCCAGGACAGGAAGAAATGACGGTGAGCCCCGGGGGCGCAGCGGTGGCAGTTCAGCCCCGGCCCAGCCCTGGGGAGCTCACCTTGCAGATGAGCCGTGGGATGAGCAGCAGCACCAGGATGCAGTCGTGGTCGCCGCCGTGGCGCAGGAAGCTGTCCGGCATGAAGGAGGTGAGCAGGGAGACGTGCCGGTTGGCCTGCTGCACCTCCATCTGGCGCAGCTCCATCTCGATGGCCTGCAGCAACACAGCCCAGAGCCGCTCAGCCCGGCGCCGGGCACCGCCCCTGGGACACAGCAGCTGCTGCAGGACGGGGCGGCAGCTGAGAGCTGCACGGAGGAAAAGGCTGCGGGTGCTGATGTGCGGCTGCCCATGGTGTGCAGTGCACCAGGGGCCCAGCAGGCACACAGCCTGTGGAAGGGCCGCCCCACGCCGCCCCAGCTGTGGCACACAGCACCAAACACCCCGTGGGTGCTTTGCACGCCCGGCGCTGCTGCTGCCCTACCTTGGCGTGGGCCTTCGTCTCTGCAAACTTGATCTTGAAGTCGAACATCTCGGGGGGCGGCTGCTGCTGCTTCTCTGCAGACGCCTCCTGCTGACTCATGAGCTCCCGGTTCACGTCCTGAGCAGGGAGAGAAGCGCTGTCAGACAGAGCTGAAGCACTGTGGGGGGATCCGCAGCCCCACGGCCTCTGCACGCCCACAGCGGCTCCAGAGCTGCTCCCTCTGAGGGCTCCTCGTGCAGTGCACGGAGCGGGGGGAGAAGGTGAGGAAGAGGAACGGAGTGGATGCTGAGCTGTGTGGAAGCCGAGGAGCCCCCATGGACTCATCGCCCATCTCTGAGCCAGCAGCAAGGCCAAGGGGGGCCAAGGGGGGCCAAGGGGGGCCAAGGGGGGCCAAGGGCCACACTGCACGACCCACAGCGCTTCAGCTGCTCCGGGTTCCCAAGCCTGCAGCAGCACAGCTGAGCAGAGGGATGGCCCAAGCAGAGCACTGCCCAAGGGCACAGACACACAGACAGCCCAGCACAGAACCTCGGGGGGCAGCAGAATCACACAGAATGGTTGTGCTGGAAGGGACCGTGAGGATGATGAAGCTCCAACCCCCCCCCCGCCACAGGCAGGGCCACCAACCTCCCCATTCAGTACCAGCCCAGGCTGCCCAGGGCCCCATCCAACCTGGCACTGAACACCCCCAGGGATGGACGGGGCATCCACAGCCTCTCTGGGCAGCTGTTCAGCACCTCCCCACTCTCATAGTAAAGAACTTCCCCTCACATCCAACCTCATCCTGCCCTCCTTCAACTCCAAACCGTTTCCCCTCGTCCTGCTGCTATCCGCCCTTTCAGAGCTGCCTCCCCTCGTGTCTGTAGGCTCCCTGTAGGTCCTGGAAGGCTGCAATGAGGTCACCCCGCAGCCAGGCTGAACAAGCCCAGCTCCCTCAGCCTGCCTTTGTAGGGGAGGTGCTGCAGCCCCCTGCCCATCCTCGTGCCCTCCCCGGCCGCTCTCCAACAGCTCCCCGTCTTCCTCCTCTGTGTTCCCCAGCTCTGGACGCAGCGGAGCCGCGCGCAGCCCCATCCAGGCCCCCGTGGGCCGCCCGCCCCGCTCAGCCTCAGGGCTGCCAGCAGCACCTGCAGATGCGCCGTCAGCTCGCGGTACTTCTTGATGGTCTGCTGGTAGTCGGCCACGGTCTCCTGGGCGGCCTCCACGCGCTTCTCCGCCTCCCGCACGCGCGCCGCCGCCAGGTCCAGCTGCTCCCGCAGCTCCAGCTCCGTCTCCCGGGCGTTCTCCTGCAGCTCATCGTTCATCTCATTCATGGCTTCCTGGGGGAGCAGAGCCACCCCACCCATCGGAGAACGGCCTGGGATGAGGGGGGCCGCAACGAGCATCTGCCTCCACACCCTGCTGTGTGCTGGGACGCCAAGGGACACACAGGGACACACAGATCCCATAGAGACCCATAGGGACACACAGGGACACAGATCCCACAGAGACCCATAGGGACACACAGATCCCATAGAGACATAGAGACCCCATAGGGACACACAGGGACACACAGATCCCATAGAGACCCATAGGGACACACAGGGACCTACAGATCCCATAGAGACCCATAGGGACACACAGATCCCATAGAGACCCCATAGAGACAGGGACCCATAGGGACCCATAGGGACCCATAGATCCCCACAGAGACTCATAGAGACCCAAAGAGAGACCTCAGAGGGACCCAGATCCCCATAGAGACTCATAGAGACCCACAGATCCCCCATAGGGAAACACAGATCCCCACAGAGACCCATAGAGACCTCACAGGGACCCCACAGGGACACACAGATCCCCATAGGGACTCATAGAGACCCACAGATCCCCCATAGGGACACGTAGAGTCATAGAATGGCCTGCGATGAAAAGGACCACAATGGTCATCTCATTCCAACCCCCCTGCTGTGTGCAGGGTCACCAAGAGACACACAGGGACAGACGGATCCCCATAGAGACCCATAGAGACCCCCACAGAGACACGCAGATCCTCATAGAGACCCACAGGGACCCATAGATCCCCCTTAGGGACACACAGAACCATAGAATGGCCTGGCTTGCAAAGGCCCACAGTGCTCATTGAGTTCCAACCCCCTGCTATGTGCACGGTCGCCAACCAGCAGCCCAGGCTGCCCAGAGCCACATCCAGCCTGGCCTTGAATGCCTGCAGGGATGGGGCATCCACACCTCCTTGGGCAACCTGTTCAGTGCGTCACCACCTCTGGGGGAAAAACTTCTCCTCATATCCAACCTAAAGCTCCCCTGCCTCACCCTAAAGCCACCCCCCCTTGTCCTATCACCACCCACTCTGCTAACAGCCGTTCCCCTCCCGTTCATACGCCCCCTTCAAGCACTGGCAGTCTGCAATGGGGACGCGGTGCAGGATGCGGTTGTGCTGCAATGTGGGTCAGCACCACGACCCAGAGGCACCGCTGTGCCGTGGCAGCACTGCAGGGCAGCACCCAGCAGCTCCCAGCGCCCCCATGCCCACCTTACCAGGTCCCCGACGGTCTCGCGCAGCTCCCGGACCTTCTCCTCCAGGTCCAGGTTTCTCTCTGTCAGAGTCTCCACCATCTCTTCGGCACCCAGAGCGGCGTCCACCTGGAAGCAGTACCACATCACAGCCCTCCTGCACCACCACCACCACCCCACAGCCCTCCTGCACCGCCACCACCACCCCACAGCCCTCCTGCACCACCACCACCCCACAGCCCTGCTGCACCACCACCGCCACCCCACAGCCCTGCTGCACCGCCACCCCACAGCCCTCCTGCACCGCCACCCCACAGCCCTCCTGCACCACCACCGCCACCCCACAGCCCTCCTGCACCGCCACCGCCACCCCACAGCCCTCCTGCACCGCCACCGCCACCCCACAGCCCTGCTGCACCGCCACCCCACAGCCCTCCTGCACCGCCACCCCACAGCCCTCCTGCACCGCCACCCCACAGCCCTCCTGCACCACCACCACCCCACAGCCCTCCTGCACCACCACCACCACCCCACAGCCCTGCTGCACCGCCACCCCACAGCCCTCCTGCACCACCACCACCCCACAGCCCTGCTGCACCGCCACCGCCACCCCACAGCCCTGCTGCACCACCACCCCACAGCCCTGCTGCACCACGGGGCTGCTGGGGGCTGACAGCTGCATGGCCAGCCCAGCACCATGCAGTCCCACAGCATCACCATGCACGGCCTCCAGCAGTGACCACAGCAAGCACTCCGTGCCAAGAGGTGCCCCACACCGCTGCTCAGCACCCCACATCTACTGCTCAGCACCCCACACCGCTGCTCAGCACCCCACAACTACTGCTCAGCCCCACAGCTGCCCAGCACCCCGCCCCCCAGCACTCACCTGCTCCTTCAGCTCATCGACCGTTTTCTCCGCCTGCTTCACCTCCTCCTGCAGTTTCTCCCTCTGCTGCCGCAGCGATTCCAGCTCCGTGTTTTTCTTCTCCATTTGCTTCTGGAGCTTCACGTGTTCCTGCTTCTCGGACGCGGAGAGGTCCCTCATCCTGCAGGAGGCGGAGGCTGAGCGGCGGCCCAGCAGCAGCCCACGCGGTGCTCCCGGGGGGCTCTGAGCCGCCTGCAGCGCCGGCACCGTGCAGCCGCAGACCCCCCGGGCTGTGTGTGCAGTTGGGCACCAAAGGGACTTTGCAAAGCGTGGCTGAAAGCACTCATAGTGCCATAATGCTGCTGCTGGGGCTCTCGAAGGTGCACGGAGGCCACGTATCTCAGTGGTGAGCTGCTCTGAGCCCAAAGCAGGCAGTGCAGGCAGCCACCTCTGCAGGGACACGAGGCATCCCCAGGGGACTCACTGCAGGGACTGTCCCTTCTGTGCTGTGGGCTCACGGAGCAGCAGAGCTCAGAGCAGCCCCGGGGCAGCCAGCAGCTCTGATCCGCCGACCCGCACAGGGACTGTGATCAGTGCTCAGTCACCAAGAGAGACAACCCCCGCCTTTCCGGGGAGCACAGGCTCCCTCCTACCTCACAAGAGCTTCCTTCAGCCTCGCATTTTGCTCCTCCAGCTGCTTGACCTGGTAACTGGATGCCGCTCCCTCCGAGCCTGCAGCGGGAGGGAAGCATCGTTCAGCCCCACGGACACTCCGGGGGTCAGCAGCTGCAGCTCCGCAGGGCTCAGCGCAAAGCCCAGGAAGAGGGCAGCGCAGTCACACAGGGCAAACACAGAGGGCCGTCCCGGGGTGGGACTGCTGCCCCCAGCACAGGGACAGCACTGAAGTGAGGCCTCTGGCACTGAACCCACCCATCCCCCCTTCCCCGGGCGGTCGGCAGAGGGGCCACCGCTGCCCCCCGTGAGCTGAGTGCCCCCCCGAGGACGGAGCAGCCCCGGACCCCCCCCAGCTCCTGGCCCACCTTTCTCCTCGATCTCGTGCTTCAGGATCTCCAGGTCCATGGTGAGGTACTCCACCTTCTCCTTCAGGGAGTCCACCTCCTGCTGCAGGGACTCCGCGCGCTCCTCCGCCATCTCCTTGTCCAGGGTTGCCATCTCGATGGCGTCGGCAGTGTCGGCCATCTCCTCCATGTAGCGCTCCTTGGCTTCCAGAGCATCTTTGGCTTCCTGGGGTCAGACACACGTGGGTGGAAATGCTGTGCCCCAAAGTGCAAGGCCGGCAACACAGAGCCCCCCCAGCCCCACAGAGCACGAGCCCCGGGCAGCTCCAGCTCTGGGGGTCTCCCAAAGGGGGCTCAATCCCCACCCAGAGGTGCCCAATCCAGGCTGGACGGGGCCCCGGGGAGCCCCCGCTGCAGGGGTTGGCTCTGGGTGGGCTTTAGGGCCCCCTCCAACCCAACCCAACCATCACTCCATGGAACCACAGGACGGCCTGAGTTGGAAGGGGCCTTCGAAGGCCATCTGGTCCCACTCCCCTGCAACAAACAGGGACCCCCACAGCTCCAACAGGTGCGCGGAGCCCCATCCCCCGACCCCAGGGTCTCTCACCCACCACCTCTCTGGGCAATGACCAATCATCCTACACTTCTGATTAATGAAGGCCGGTCAGGGTTGGGAGGGGCGGCCCTCCGCCCACGCTCCCATTTCCCCTCTGCTGGGAACCTGTCCCCTATTCACACCCCCTCCAGCTGCCCGGAGCTGCAGCGCCCCATCCCTGGAGGTGCCCACGGCCACGGAGGGCCCTGGGGGCTGGGAGGCCTCAGCACTGCTGAGAGCCCAGCTCTGTCTGTTTGACCCCCCCAGGCATTCACACACACTGACATCCCCTCTGCCCCCCCCTGGAACAAGAACGGCCCCCAGCACAGCCCAGCTTCCCCCAACCCACACAGACCGCCCCGACCACTGCCTCAGTACAGCCAAGAGAAGCCTCCGGCAGTGCTGCGTTAAACCACAGCTGCGGTGCGGCTGCGCTGAGCCCTGGGAGCTGCATGGGCTCACAGCGCCCATTTCGGGGGCGCAGTCCCCGAGCGCAGCACAGAAAGAAGCACAGAGAGGGCACGGAGCGCTTCTCCACAGAGCCCGCAGCCCCCACGAGCTGCACGCTCACCTTCTTGGCCTCCTTTAACCGTCTCTGCAGGTCTGCCTGCTGCTCCTGCATCTTGCTCTTCCACTCCTGCACCTGCTCCAGCTGGATCTTGTACTTCTCCAGCTCCTTAAGCTTGGCTTTGTCTTCATTGCGCTTGATCTTCAGCGTCTCCAGCTTTTCCTCCAGGTCCCTGACTTGGGAACGCAGATTTTCTTCCTCCTACAGCACCCAACCCAGAACGACCGGGAGGAGCAGCAGCGTTCATAGGACGGAGCTCCAAAGATGCCCTCTTCACCCCGAGAGCAAAAGCTCAGAACCGCCCCAACCACCCACAGCGCTATGGGGGCAGCCTTTGGAGGTCTCCACCTGCAGCTCTGCACCCACAGCCCCTTCCGTCTCCCTTTGGTGACCTTCCGCCCCCCGCCCCGAGGTGGCAGTGGGGTTATGGCATGCATGTGGGCACAAACAGAACCAGATCTCACAGAAAGGCTTCGACACAACCACCTGTGCAGCACTGCAGGCTCACAGCAACCGGGGCTTTAAGTTGTTAGTGTGCAATGTGGGCACACACAAACACACACACACCCCCTGGGAACCCGACCTCCGGGCACCTCCCAGCCCCGACCCCATCCCAGCCCCATTGTGCCCAGGCAGGCGGCCCCGTGCCCAGCAGGGCTCCCTGGGGCTCTGTGCCCGCTGCCCGGGGTCCCGTGCCCCCACTGCCCCTCGGATCCGCCCCTGCTGCTCCAGGCAGCTCAGGGCTGTGCTGTTGGGGCTTCGTGGTGAACCCAGCACTACCTGCAGCACGCAGCACTGCTGGGGACGATGCTGGTGCTCTCGTGGGAGGGAGCACCGACCGCCCCCAGCACTGCTCCCCAGGCTGTGCTGTGCGCAGGAGGCACACAGCAGCCGAGCAGCGCGCTGCCCGACGTACCCCCGGCCACACATGAGGTCTCGCCGCACAGCGGTGACCCCTGCAGCCCCCCCCATGCACACAGCACAGCACAGCCATGGGCAGCAGTCACCTGGTCCTCCTGCACGCTCTGCCCCACCGCTGGGCTGCTCTGCGGGCACAGAAAGCTGCGGGTTACGCCCCATAGTCTGAGCACGCTGTGCTCTGCAGCACCAGGCGTGGGCTGGGAGGGCTGTGGCCGGGCTCAAAGCTCCGCCGTGGGATGGGGCTGCCCCAGGGCAGTGTCCCACAGCCTCCTGTGGGACCTCACCACGAGACCCCCTCCCTTGGAGCTGCAGCTCATCCCCTGCAACCGCAGCACAGCCTCAGAGGGAAGCTCAGTGTTTGCATCACGGAAAGAAGACCCCGGACCCGCCTGCTTTGCACTTTGTGGGTGCCACGCAGCTCAGTGTGACGCTCCCCGTGCACCCCCAGCCCTGGGGTTTTACAGCCCCCCACGCTGGTTGCAGCCTGGGCAGCCCCACAGGGCATCCCGTGCTCCCCTCCCCAGCCCTGCAGCGCTCACACCTCACCCCGGCAGCACGGCTTTATGGCAGCCCTGGGACCAGGCTTACAGCCATCGAGCTGGGGGACGTCAGGGAAGAGACCCTGCAAGATCCCCTGCGCCTCAAACAGCACAGCAGGAGCAGCTCTCTGCTCTGCTCGCTCAGCCCTGGGCGAACACCTCCAAGCAGGCAGTGCTGCTGGGTTGCCATAAGCCTGCAGAGCAGCACTGGGCAATGGGATCTCCTCACCCCACCAGCGCCGCTCCCTGCAGCCCCTCCCAGGCTCCCGGCCTCAGGGTGGGCTCTGCGTCCTCTCTGGCCACGAATCCCTCACGCTGGTGCCCTACGTGTTCCTTGAGCTCTCATTCTAACTAACTACTAGAAAGCAGGATGGAAGTCATGGAAAGCTATTCGAAAGAACAGAAATGGAAGAACTGTTAGAAACAGCCGGGGGGAGGAAGATGGGACTCGAGCAGCCCCAGGCTGTGCCCTGCAGGGTTCTCCCTTTGCTGCAGCGCTGAGGACACGGATCCCCTCTCCTGCAGGGTGGGCGCCCTGCACACGTGGAGCCCCGCTTACCTTGGTGGGTGAGGGGACCATGGGTGCCACCGGTGAGGTCAGTGAGGGGGATGGGATGACGGGGGCCACGAGCGGTGTCTGGGCGGGCGTGCTGGGCTCACTGCTGCTCATCTCCCCACCTGAGGCCGAGGCCGACCCCGAGGGCCCCGCGGTGCCACTGGAGGGGGCGGAGGTGGGGGTCCGGGTGGGCTGCAAAGCAAAGGGCAGAGCATCAGCGAGGCGCAGCGTGGGTAAACGCTGCCAGGGCCACACACCACCCAGCACCCCCCAGCACTGACTGCTGCCAACCATGGCTCTCACAGCAGCACAGAGGAAGCCCAGAGTGAAGGAGGAGCGAGCGGTGCTCCAGGCTGAGCCCACCCGGCGCCACACTCCCAGGTATTGGTGGCAGAAGGGAACGCTTCATGGCACTGCTGGCACTGCTGGCACAGCGTACAAACCCCACAGCAGCTGTTGGTGTGCAGCAGCCCTGTGCTGGGTGCAGTGATGCAGCAGTGCAGCCCCCAGCGCTGTGCCACCTCCCCTCCCACAGCCACACTGCCGCCACGACACAGACCTGCGCATCCCCTGCGTGCGCCCCGGCTCTGCAGCGCTCCGCAGCTCCAGAATGGGGATGGAGCGGGGAACCAATGGGGAACGGAGCGACAGAAGGGCAGAGCAGCAGCTGGAGCCCAAAGGACAGCAGGGGAGCACGATGGAACCGCAGCAAAGGAGCACTGCTTCCTCTGTGCCGCTGCACTGCAACCAGCACTGCGGGCCCAGGGATGGCACTGCCCAGCAGGACCTGCCCCGGCCAATCAGCCCTGCGCTGCTGAGGGGCTCAGCCCACAGCCCCGGAGCTGGGCAGCCTCATCTCCTGACTGCATGCACTCCTTGAGATTGGCTGCACGGAGCGCTGCGGCCTCTCAAGGCACACAGACCGGGATGTGTGGCACGGCACTGCTGCACCCACAGCCCACTGCCTGCCCCACATGCTGGGTCTGCTGCCCGACCCACACCCGGTGCAGCACAGCGGCGCTGGGTGAAGGCAGCCCCTGCAGGCACAGCACAGCAATCCCCTCCGCGGTGCCATCGGTGACACTGTGGCACAGAGCAGTCTCCATGGCATCGAGCTGCACACATCAGCTCTGAGAAAGGCACCTCCCCAACAACGGAGTTCTCGTTCTGCTGCTGCAGTGCTTCATGGGCAAAGCCTTCAGTTGTGGCACAGAGCAACAGCCCCGGGGGCAGCGCTGCTCAGGTGCTCACGGCAGAGCTGACGGCGATGGGGCTGGGGGTGTCAGTGCTGCCGGGCAGGGCCAGACTGCAGAGTGCTCTGGTGAGGGCAACAAAGCTGGCCGAGGGCCGCAAGATGTGCAGGGCCGGAGCGCATGGCTTATGGGCAGCGGCTGAGGGGGCCGGGATGGCTCAGGCTGGAGGAGGCGGCCCAGGGAGCCTCACTGCTCTCTGCAGCACCCTGAAAGGGGGTCGTGCACTCCCAGGGAACAGCAGGGAGAGGTGACAGCCCCACACTGTGCCAGGGGAGGGCCGGGAGTCCCCATCCCCGAACCACGGAGACGTGGCACCTGGGGACGTGGCCAGGGGGCACAGTGGGGTGGGCTGGAGTGGGCTTGGTGATGCCAGGGGTCCTTTCCAGCCTGAATGATGCTGTGACTCTCATACACAGCGGTGAGGGTGAAGCCATCCCTGTAGGGACCTCGCCAAAGAAGAGATGAAGCTGTTCGCCACTCACAAGCCCTAACCCAGCCCTAAATGGGTGTCTGCGCTCATCCAACCACGTGCTGCCCTCCTCCCAATGCATTCACTGCGTGGTGGGCCGAAGCACGAGGGGCTGCTGGGGGGGACACAGCGCTGCCCGACGGCTCTCACCGCCCCGCAGCTGCACGATGTGAAGAGCAGACGGGGAGCGCACGGAGCGGAGCGCAGCGCAGCGCGGCCACGCGGCGCCCCGGGCACGGCTCGGGCAGCAGCACCGTTCCCGGGCGCGCTCTGCCCCAGCGGGTCGCCCCGCGGCTCAGACCGCTCCGGAGGAGCGCGTGGACCCGGTGAGCCCCGGTGAGCGCCTCCGGGAGTCGCGCAGCGCCGGGACGCAACGCAGCACCCAGCGACGTGACGGGACGCGACCGCCGGCGCTGTGCTCACCTTGGGCCGCCGGGCGGTGGTCTGCGGGGACACGGGAGCGGAAGGCAGAGGAGGAGAGACATTCAGACAGGGAAAGACAGGAGCAGAGGTACAGCGGCACAGCGGCACACGCAGCAGAGAACAGGGAAAGGAAACAAAAGAGATGGCTGCCGTTAGTGCTCGCCGCAGCCGGGCACGGTGACGGCCGCTGCGCCGCCGGGGACGCGCCGGGCGAAGCCCTGTGAGCGCAGCCCCGGCACCCACAGCACAGCACAGCACAGCACAGCACAGCGGCTGCAGCCCCCCGAGCTGCCCGCACCCCCCACCACGCAGTCGCTCCCCTCCCCTGACGGCGCTGCTGGGGCTGCAGGCGGCGCTGCGTAGGGCTCACCGGGCTCTGCTGCTGGGAAGCGCATTTCGCTCCGCTCCTTCTTTCTGAGCGACGTCCAAAGAGCGCGAGGCCGACTTCGTTATCATCCCAGCTGCTCTTTTCCTCTCTCCCCCCACCCCTTCGTTGCTGAAGGAGCGGAGCATCACCGCACCGCTGCCCTGAGACGCTGCAGCCCCGGGCTCCCTCTCTGCAGCCTCTTCCCAAACACCCCGCGCTCCCTTCTCATTTCCAGACACAAACCCATCGCACGCACAGGGCAGGACCCCGCACTGAGCCCACCGCATCCCGTGGGGCGTCGCACAGCCCAGGGGGATCCCTGCAGCCACCCCCGGGCACAGCGGGGCCGAGGACAGCAGCGGGACGACCCCCTCCGGGGACGCGCAGCCCCGCAGCACCGACCCGACCCAACCGGCAGCACGAGCGGCTCCCCGCGCTCTGCTGAGGCTCAAGCCGACACTTCTCCCTTCTCACCCAGGGCGCTCTGACGGGCTGCGCTACGCACTACAGAGGGGGGGACGCACACCTCCCTGAGCAGCTTCTGCTCTGCAGAGCCAGCTGGGAAATGCAACGAGAGCAGAAGAGCTCAACACCTCCGGTACGCAGCGCTGCTTCAGGAGCTGCAGCACGAGCTCTGCTGGAGCACATTGGCTTCTTCTGGAAGTCCTGCTGCACACAGCCCTGTTACCTACAGCCCTGTTACCTACAGCCTGCTGCATATTGACCCGTTACCTACAGCCCTGCTGCATACAGCCCTGCTGTGTACGCTCCCATTACCTACAGCGTGCTGCACACAGTCCCATTACCTACAGCCCTGATACCCACAGCCTGCTGCATACAGCCCTGTTACCTACAGCCCTGTTGCACACAGTGCCATTACATACGGCCCCGCTGCACACAGACCGTGCAGAGGGACAATCAAATCCCCCAGGAAACACCTCCCTGGGAACTCAGTGTTGCCACCTTCAGCCCCGTCCCTGCACACAGCCGGGCTCAGGGATGGGCTCTGGCTGTCCCCGCTCACTGCCGGGGTCAGGCAGCCTCTGAAAGTGCCTCCAGCTGAAAGCCCTCTGCTTCCGTAGCTGCCCTGCTGCAAACCAAACTGTGCCAACAGCGACCCATCCCGGCGATGCTCTTCGAAGGCGGCCACGTGGAACCACAGAGTCCCGGTTTTACGCCTCCTGTCCCGGCACGGCCCTCTGCAGCGTGGAAGGAGGCTGTGCTTCGTGCACCGCTGTGCCACTGTGAGGAGCCCATCTGCCAGCGCGGGGTGACGGCCCCGTGGGGAGCGGAGCAGCACTTCACCATCTGCGGTCCGCGCTGCACTCTGAGCACCTCGCGGAGCGGTGGCCGCGCTGCGCTGCGCTGCTGGCTCCTCCCTCCCGGCCATCACGGTCAGCTGGTGCGGCTCTCCTCGCCTGTTCCCGTGCAAGGAAGTGCCCCCGGGTGGCACACGGCCGCCTGCACAAGGCAGGGCACGAAGGGACGCTCTGCTCGGCTCCAGGGATGGCGTAGCCCAGCGCAAACACCGCGGCCTCCCAGATCCAACCATGCCCTGCAGCAGCCCACGGCAGCTGTCGCCATCTCATCGGTCACCGTGTAGTGTGCAGGAGGGTGCCGTGCTGCCAAGCTGTGTCAGACCGGGCTGGCACAGCTCTGGTGTCGCCCAGAGCTGCTCTATGGGTCGCAGCTGGGATTTTCTGCGGCACCCCGAGGGGTTCCCCCCTGGGCAGCATGCAGCCCCGAGCATCACCCGGCACAGGGACAACCCAGCGCCCACCACCCCGTGGGCACCCCCAGCTCTGCAGCCCTCCCAGGTCACACCGGGTGCACCCTGCACACCGTCAGCGTTCCCAGCAGCTGGGATGCCCCACGCACGAGCAGGAGCGGCCACGTGCAGAGGGAGGGAAAGCAGCAAAAGGAAGCCCAGGGCTGAGCCGGGAGCAGCGCGGGGCTGAGCTGAGCGCACCCACCGGGCACTGCGGAACCGCACGGCCGGAGCCCACGGAGCTCTGCTTTGGAGGGGGTTATTGGGACGGAGGGCAGAGCAGAGCAGGCAGAGCAGGCAGAGCTCTCCGCTCTATTTGGTGAGCTCGAGGGATTGCAGCCATAGATGAAGATCGCCCGCCGCGATGCCGTGCATTAAAGCTGCAAAGTCTCCTTGCTGATGCAGTGGAGGCCTTTGGTTATTTCTATTTCCACTTCTCCACATCAGGCAAAAAAAAAAAAACCCCTCTCGATTTCTCCTTAACGCCAGCGCTGACATCCTGGCCGTGCTAAAAATAAGCATGCAGGGCAGCAGCAGAGCACTGAGCAGCACCGAGCAGCACCGGGTAGCACCGAGCAGCACCGGGTAGCACCGGGCAGCACCAAGCAGCACCGAGCAGCACCGGGTAGCACCGAGCAGCACCGGGCAGCACCGCACCGGGCAGAGCCGCCGTCCCCACCCCGCAGCCCGGCACAGCACAGCCCGGCACAGCACAGCCCGGCCGCCCCCCGTGAGCCCCGTGCGGCGCAGCGCTGCGGTGCGGCCCCGCTCCCACCCCCCCCTCCATCCATCCATCCCTCCATCCATCCCTCTATCCCTCCATCCATCCATCCCCGCGGCTGCGAGCCCCGCATGCGGGAAAGGGCGCGGCTGTACCTTCCGTGCGGCCGGGGCCTGCCTCATGGCGGCGGGAGAGAAGGGACACGGAGCCGTTAGCGCCCGCCGCCTGCAAATGGCCGCGCTCCGCGCTCGCCGCCCGCAGCTGCCGGAGCCCCGCGCCCGCCGCCCCGCGCCCCTCCGCCGCCTCCGCCGCCGCCGCCGTCTGACATCAGCGCGATGCCGCCCCGCCCCGCCCCGCCCCGCGATGCTCCGCAGCCGCCGCACGGGCGGACCGACCCGGAGCGCTCCCCGCCCGACCCCGCCGTCGCCCTTTCCCACAATGACGAACCACAGCTCCCCCCGCTCCCAGCACCGCTGACCCCCCCGGCAGCGTTCCCAGCACCAAAGGCCCGGCATCTGCCTCCCCCCCCACCCCAGACCCCCCCCGACCCCCCGGCCCGGTTGGGAAGACGAGCTCTGCCCGCGGTGCCGGCACTGAGGCCCCCACGCGGACTCAGCCCCAGCGCTACGACCACGCAATTACACCCCCGGAGAGACTTTTTGTCCCTAAAACCAACAGCCGCGTTATTCCGAGAGCCCCGAACGCCTTCAGCTCAACACTCCGACGTGGAGGGTGGGAGCGTCAGAGCAGCGGGCTGAAATGGGGGAGATGGGGTCGGACGGGAGAGCTGAGCGAGGAAATGACAGCCCCAGACCGCCGCCCTGCACCGCCCCCACGGGGCTCTGGGCACCGGCTCGACGGGAGGCAGCCATGGCCACAGCACGGGTAGGGCCGGCTGGGCTTTAAGGACCCTTCCATCCCCAACAAAATGGTTCTGTGATCTTTAAGGACCTCCCCAACCCAACCATCCCATGGTCCTATGATCCTTAAGGACCCTTCCAACCCAACCATCCTACCATCCTCTGCTTCTATGATCCTTAAGGACCCTTCCAACACAACCATCCTATGCTTCTATGATCCTTAAGGACTCTTCCAACACAACCATCCCATGGTTCTATGATCTTCAAGGACCCTTCCAACACAACCATCCTATGCTTCTATGATCCGTAAGGACCCTTCCAACCCAACCATCCTATGCTTCTATGATGTTTAAGGACCTCCCCAACACAACCATCCCATGGTCCTATGATCTTTAAGGACCTCCCCAACAACCATCCCATGGTTCTGTGATCTTTAAGGACCCCTCTCTCTCTGCAAACATTCCAGGCCATTTCTCACAGAGCCGACCATCCTCTGCTGGCCCCAACCACCACCAGCACCATTCTTCAGAAGGCCAACAGAGGAGCCCACATGCACTGGCACCGCACACTGCCCGGCCAAACGCTGAATCACCGCTCATCAGCCCACATCCTCATCTTATCGTCTGACTCCATCCAGCCCTCAGGGCGACTTAAAAGCACTCAGCGAACCGAGCTCCACTTACGTGCCCCAATCAATGCCCCCCAGGGATGCAGCCCGGCTCTCATTACACATGAGCTGCTCGGGGATGGGCTCATGTCAGCATCCCCGACCCCACCCAGCACTGCCCTGGGGGCTGCTCTGCTCCCCAGGAGCCAGCACTGCTGCGTGTCACCCCACAGAGAGAGGGGACAGGTCCTGGCAGCTGGAGATCAGGTGCAGCCCCATGTGGTTCTCAGAATCACCGGGTGGGAGGGACCGGAGGGGTCATCTCCATCACAGCACAACGCTGTCCAGGGCCGCAGCCAACACGAGGGGGTGAGGCTGGGACCAAGGCACGGTGCAGGACCCCCCTGGCATGGTGGGTGCCCGGTGGGGCAGGCCCAGGCCTTCGGTTCCTCTTTCAGGTCCTGCTGTGTTGGGGTTTTCTCCCGGCTCATTTGTAATGGGTTCTTATGGGCTTTTTTTAACCAGTGAAATCCTTCCAGGAACGTCAGCATCATTCAGCTGGCAGACAAAACAGCACGTGGCTTCAGCAGAGCCCAGGAGAAGGGCGCAGCTGAGATTTTCCTACAGGATAAGCACTGTGCCACTAGATTACACCACAGAGAAAACGTGGATACCCCATAAAGATATCACACAGAGAGAGGGGGAGAGAATTAATGCAGCAAGGAAGGCAGGGCACTTTGCTGTAACACTCCCAGCGCTTCCCCTGCCAGCAGGCAGGACCACTGCTCTCTCCAGCAACGCATCACTGCTGATCCAGGACCTGCAGGTGGCCATCACTGTGCCAGGCACCACACTGCCCACGTCCCATAGCCAACATCTTCAGCAGCACATGAGCCAAAGCATCACAGGCGGATGGGTCCTCTCCTCTCCTCTCCTCTCCTCTCCTCTCCTCTCCTCTCCTCTCCTCTCCTCTCCTCTCCTCTCCTCTCCTCTCCTCTCCTCTCCTCTCCTCTCCTCTCCTCTCCTCTCCTCTCCTCTCCTCTCCTCTCCTCTCCTCTCCTCTCCTCTCCTCTCCTCTCCTCTCCTCTCCTCTCCTCTCCTCTCCTCTCCTCTCCTCTCCTCTCCTCTCCTCTCCTCCTGCAATTTTCTGCAGTTCAAAGGACAATGGCAGCCTGCATTGAGTGACCTCCAAGGAAACAGCCGCCACAGCCCGGCTGGACCCACCTCAGACGCAGACACAAACAAGGCACGGCTGCAGCCCCTGGCACCACGCTGTGAACTGGCAGAAGCCGTGGGCTCTGTAGGGCAGGGGCAGCCAGCCCTCCACACCACAGCTCAGTGCTCACTATCACCGCCAGGCCGGCCAGCCCCCGTCCCAGCAGTGCCTTCCCATCTCCCAGGCCAGGTGCTTTTTCCAGTAGCGGATCTCTGAGCACCTGCAGAGGTGTCCAACCCATGGTTCAGGGCCTCGAAATGGAGTGTGCTGGTGTCAGCCCTCTGCTCCCCTCCTGGATCCCATCACTCTCCTGCCGGCTGCAGTCACCCCCCATGGCTCACAGCAGCCCTCTGCCCACAGCCCACACCCAGCCTGGCACCACCACACAGGGCACAGCCACGGCCGTGACCTCCCTGTGTGGGATCTGCTCAGCCCCAAGCTGGGTTCTGCCCCCGGTGCTCAGCTCCATGTGGGGATCCACGCTGTGCCCAGCTGGGTCCCACCCAGCAGTGATGAACCCAGAGCCCAGGTGACACCCCCAGCCGCTCACCTGCCCCGCGATGGCACGCTGGGGCTAACGGGGGGAGCTCCCTGCAGGTGGGCAGTCAGCCCAGCAGACCCGATGGGCTGCGCCAATGTCCCCACTGCAGCAGGCAGGCTGGAGCCGGGTGGCCCTTAAGGCCCCTTCCATCCCGAAGCACTCTGGGATGCTGCGGGCACAGTGAGCACCAACAGCTCTTGGGGTCAGGCCACCAACACCCAAACCCCTGGGCTCCCCACACGCCGTTCCTGCGGGCAGAGACAGGAACAAACGCTCGGCCCATCCCACCCCACCACCCCACCCAGCGCTGTGCGCCCCTCAGACAACAGCAGCCCCTGCGCTCGGCTGACAGCCGCGTGGGGAGCAAAGTGCCACCTGCACTGCTGGAGGAGTCGGCGGAGTTCAGGGCACTGCAGTAAGAGGGGGAAGGCGGGAGCTGCTCTCACCAACCAGCCCTCCCTGAGGCACTCTCAGCTTCCCAGCCCCACAATGTCTGTGTCCTACAGGCAGCACAGAGCCAGCCACACCTCCCAGAGCCGCCCTTCAGCAGGAGGAGGAGATCGGAAAATGCAATGTCACAAATGAAGTCAGATGCTTCTGAACTGCCCGTTCAAAACACGCACTGACGCCCAAGAGAAGTGATCCACGGAGGAGCTGTGCAGCTTAGCAGGGACTCATAGCACCACCAGAGATAATCACATTGCTGTATCGTATCTCGGCCAGGAGCAAGCACGGCCTGACCGCAGGGCTGAGCTCAGCTCGTTCACAGCACCTGCAGTCTGCACACTGCCCTCCCTGCAGCCAGCAGCAGAGCAACCCAGAAGGCCCGCGGTTCCCTGCAGTGTGGGCACGGAGTGTGGCCAGCAGGGCAGCGGGGTGCTCGGCCCTCTGCTCTGCGTGGGGGGAACACATCTGCAGCACTGCGCCCACTGCGGGGCTCCCCAATTCAGGGCAGACCCCCGCAGAGCTGCTGGGGGCCTGGAGCACCTCCTGATGGGGACAGGCTGAGAGCCCCGGGGCGGTGCATCTGGAGGAGAGAAGGCTGAGGGGATCTGAGCAGTGCTGGTGGGGGTCTGCAGGGCAGGGGATGGGCTGGGCTCTGCTTGGTGGTGCCCAGTGCCAGGACAGGGGCAGTGGGCACAGCCTGCAGCCCGGGGAGCTCCGTGCGGCCGTGAGGAACAACTGCTGTGCTGTGCTGTGCTGTGAGGGGGGCACAGCCCTGGCACAGAGCTCAGGGGCTGTGGGGTCTCCTTCCCGGAGAGACCCAAACCCACCGGGATGCTTTGTGTGCAGCTGCTGTGGGGAACGGGCTGGGGGTGGGACTGGGGGAGCCCCGGAGGTCCCTCGCAGCCCCTACAGCTCTGCGACTCTGTGCTGCTCTGAGAGCCTTCTGCGGGACATGGTGTGGCAGCTCAGACGTGAGGCACGCTCTGTGAGATAACCGGATTACTCCTTCCTTTAAAAGATTAATAGTGCCTGAGCCGACCCCCCCCCGCTTTCAAAGCAGCCATCTGGACGCACGGCCCCGTGCCCTCACGGAGCTGCAGAGCCCATCTGCCGCCCTGGCACCGAGTGGGGCGACACGGGAGGGTCACGCAGCACCACGGGATGGCGGGGAGGGATGAAGCTGTGCTCATTACGGACCCGTTGTGCTCTAAACAAAACACTTAAAATCCAGCTCCAGCTGGAACGCTGAAGGCAGCAGGGATGCCACCGGAGCAGGAACAACAGCAGCCCATCGCACAGCAGCAAACAGGTACCGCTCCAGCTCTGCCCGCTGCAGGCGAGCTCAGCTCACAGTCCGGGCGGCTCACAGACTCCCTGAGCAAAACACAACCACTGCACTTTGCTTTCCTTCACGCTTCTGTGCCCGGCCCTTCCTGCAGCCCTGAGCGCCCTCCCCGCTCCAGACATCGCCTGCAGGGCCACGCAGTGCCCGGCTCAGGGTAACTGAGAGCTCCCGGCTTCACCTGGCACAGCCACGGCCCCCCCACAGCACGGGGCTGCCCCACGGCCGGACCCCACAGCGCTGGCACTGTGCTGCTGTCACAGTACATGTCAGAACTGCTCCTAATGAGCGCTACGGCGAGGCTCCAGGACAGCAGCAAAAGCAAGGCAAAGGGTGCAAGGAGCGGGGATGTGGCTCGGGGAACAGGGACCATCTGGCACAGGAAGGCAGCAAGCAGCAGCCTGTAATGCGATTATGTCTATATTTAACACGCACAGAGCTACCTCAATCTCATGAATGAGGATTTACCTGCTAATAGTGCTGGTTCTTGTGGCCGTGCCAAGCAGGCCATGATTCTCACCTAGCTGGGCACCACCAAGAGCAGTGGAGGAAGGGGGAGCGGAGCGTGGGACGGTCTGAGCCCCGCCTGCACCCTCCTTCCTCCACACCGTGCCTGCAGGATGGGCTCTGCACAGCTCTCGGCACACTGCTGCTGCTGCGGAGCAGCGCAGAGCTGTGAGCAGATGGCAGCACGACCTGCAGGCAGCCCCACTGCCCCACAGCCCAGCAGATGGGGGGCTGAAAGGTAAAGAAACAAAGCACCCAAACGGAGCAGCTCTTCCCGACGACGGAGGCACGAGCAGCCGCTTGAGCACAGGCTGCACGCAAACCAGCACAGCAAGAACACCGACTGCAGGCACAGGGAACGCATACATGGCATTCCTGCCATGCCTTCCTGCCCCGGACCCGACTGGAAGCAGCTGGAAGCACAAAAGGAGCAGCAGACGCCGCTGTCGGGCAGAGGACCAGCAGGTACGGTTCCGCTGCTTGCACCGGGCTGTGCCAAGCCCAGCTCTGAGCGACTGGCTCTCCCCTCCTTCCACACAAACAAACCTACCCCTAAGCAGCCTGTAGGGAATTCGCACTCCCTCCCTGTAGGAATGACCCTTCCCTCCCTCGCCCCACGCAGTTATAGCTGAGTCTGACAGCGAGCAGTACTGCAGGCCCTGTGCTGGGCGCCGCACACAGGCGGGTTGTGTGGGTCCTCACCCCGGGGGCAGCCCCAGCCCCAGGAGCAGGGCAGCACCACACGGAGCACTGACCCACCCCAGCCCATGGCAGCACAGCACCTGGCCCAGCTCTCACCTTCTGCTCTTTCACAGCAGCTCCTGCCCTACCGGAGCTATGGCTCACCGCTGCTCTCCAGCGCAGCGTTACGGTGTACTGCCCACAGCGGTGCTATGCATTCCCATAAGGGCACACGGCGACCCTATGGCCGCACGCCTGGTCACCGCGCTGACCTGCCCCGTGTGGGGAGAGGCGCTGGGCTGGGGCCGGGGGGGCATGCAATGAGCAGACATGCAGCTGGAGATGGAGTGGGAGGGCTGGGATGCACCCGCGGCGACGCATGCAGCTGGGATGGAACACACAGACTGTCAAAAACGCACCACCTTTTTGGGTTTGGCTCCACGCTGCATGAGGAGGAAATAAAAGGTTGAGAGTTAGAGCTCGTGGCGTCGGATGGCGGCGCTGAGAGCAGCTCTCTGCTCAGCCACCACCACCCTCAGGGCTGCGTGTGCATCCACCACGCTGCGAGACCACGTACAGCCAGAAAGAGAAATGCATTCGGACTGCTTTGAACAAATGTACGGAGCCTCCACACAGGAGAGCAGGCAATGGAGAGTGCTTCCAACCCCTCCGTGTATGCCGGCGCCACCGACCTGGCTTCCAAACTGGGCTGGCACAGCAGTTTGGGGTCAGGGCGTGCTGGAAGGAGCGCACAGCAGCAGCCCCCAGCACTGTGCCAGAGGGGTGGGGGTCCCAGCAGGGGTGGGGGTCCCGGCAGCCCGGCCCCGCTCCCAGCCCACACAGAACCCAGGCAGAGCCCCCGCACCGCCCGCACCGCCGCCCTCCGGACCCCACAGAGCTGCAGGGATCGGCGCCCTCAGCAGGCAGCAATGGGTGCCCTCCTCCACAACAGAACGGCTCGAGGTGCTCTCATTAGAATGGACATCAGTGCTCGTTTTCACCGAAAGGGAAATTTGGGGCTGCCCACAATGAACAGCAGGGCCGTGTTTCTTCCAGCAGAAGGGAGGCAACCCTAACTCTTTCACCCCAGCAAGAAGCAGTGGGTGGAAGCAGCCCTCAGCTCTGCACTCAGGAACTCTCAGCCTGGTGGCTCTTCCAGCCACTCTTTGCTCCCCAGCAAAGCCCACACCCTGCACTGTGATGCCCCTTCCCTGACAGCAGCAGGAAGCCATCCGTGCTCGCATGGACTCCATGCAGTGCACCACCAGTGTGGGAGAAGCCTCCTGCAGAGGGTCTGTGAGTCCCAAGGCTGCGGAGCTCCTGCACTGCACCCACCTACAGGAACTGCCTCTTAGGAAATGGGGCTCTGCCACCAGAGCTCAAGAAGTGCTGGGACAACACCCTCAGACAGCGGAGCTGCTGGAGCCAGGAGTTGGACCTGATGGTCCTGACGGGTCCCTCCCAGCTCGGGATGCACAAACTCAGGCTGCCCCAGGGCCCACAGCACTGACACACTGCTGAGGGCTGCAGGGAGGCGGTGGGAGCAGGGCTGTGTGCCACCAGGCCGGCAGCAGGGCAGTGTGGGGCGTGCAGATGTTGGCGTGTTGTGCAGTGTGAGCCCTGGGCTGGGCACCCGCAGGGCTGGGCATGCAGCCCCGAGGCACCAAGAACCGGAGAGCTGCTGTCGGGATCTGGCTGTGAAGGGCCATCGGGGCAGAGCTGCTTTCCAGGGAATGCAACACCAAAAGCACCCCACTGCAGCAGCACCAAGCAGCTCCGGGAGGAGCAGTGTGACAGCACCAGCCCTCATTTGCCTTCAGAGCCTCAGGAAGGTAAAGGAGCGGTCAGAGGGCAACAGGACAGCAGCCACAGCCCCGCAGCGCAGACCCCTCTGTTCCACCAGCTGTGTGTTAACCCAGCGCACCATTAAAGCCAGGGACTGAGATGCCCCACATCACAGGTGGGGAACACGGGGGGCCACGGGGCCACCAGCACAGAGGCTGCAGTGGCAGATGCTGACCCAACAGGACATGGCAGCAGGAGGCCAAGCAGCACTCAGCACCCTGCAAAATGCCTCAAGCCCTCGGTGGAAGGCAGGGAGGGGTTTCCCCCAGCCCACGCTCCTGGAACCCATTGGGCTCAGAGCACAACAAGAGGGGACCCACTCTGATTCCTGCTGCCCTGAGATACATCACCCATGGATGCAATACAGCCGCAACAATGCCTCAAGCATTGGGATTCCTGACAACGATGCTCAGAAGCACATGCAAACCCCTCACTTCCCAGGGGTTTGAGAAGTGCACTTTGCCACTGGCATCCTCACTACGCAGCACTGAGCTGAGCAAGAGAGAGGCCGGAGGAGCCCTGCCCTTCCAGCAGGTTTTGTGGGGGTGCATCTCTGTATGCTCCCCCTGCGGGACTGGAGCTCTGAGAGGTGAGAGGTGGTAATGAAAGTAACACCAGCAGAGTGGACCGTGCAGATCTGCCTCTCCCACTGCACACAGAGCTGCAGGCAGCAGCTCACAGCGTGGGCTCAGCACTCACCAGTTTGCTGCCTTTGGCGGCGTCCAGGGAATCTGCAAAGGGAAACAGAAACAGAACTGTCAGCGCTGGCCTGAAGGAGATGGTTTCTGTACACACAAAGGACCCGACGTGTGTTTGCGCCAGGCTGAAGCAGAGAGCACAGAACTCTGGATAAATAAAGCAGGAAATGGGGCTGTGATGGGCACAGGTGTGGAGGAGGAGGGACTCCCAGTAGAGCTGCAGATACCATCTGGGGGAAAAGCCTCAGTGCCAACACAGCTCAGGGAGCGCCAGGTCCTGCAGCACAGCCTCGGTGGGAGGCACACAGCAGGGCAGCACACCGACCACTGGGCTGCAGGACGAGCCCCAGGGCAGCACTGCCCACATCTGGAAGCACAGCTCTCCCCAGAGCCACACGCACACAGCTGGCACACCCCGGGCTGAGCAGAGCCAATCCCCGCTTCCCAGACAGCAAATCCACAGCGTTGAAGAGCAGTGACGGTGTTTGCCACCCAACCCCCCCTCCCCAGGTGCTGACATGACAGGATGCCACCCCCCCTAGCTGGAATGGAGCTCTGCAGCCCCCCAGGAGGCCACATCCCTGCACTCCGGATTGCTGCTCTCTGCGCCACCGCTGTGCGCAGCGCACGCTGCGATGTGAGCATGGAGGGGCTGCAGGGATGCTCCCATGCAGCAGCATGCAGGTCCCTGCAGTGGGGCTGGCACAGTCCCACCCCCTGCTGCAGTCTGGGTGCTCGGTGGGCACAGGGCTGCACACAGGGCCAGGCAATCTGCACAGGTACTGCAGAGCTGCTGCAGCAGTGCTGCCATTTCCATGGCAACTCCTGTAAGCACCGGCACCTCCCGGCTGGCGCCGTCCCCATCAGCCCAGCGCTCTGTGCTGCAGCACTGCGGGCTGAGAGCAGCACTGCTGCAGTGTGCCGGGCAGCACAGCTCCATGCACACAGGCTGTATGCACTGGGGGTGAGAATGGGAGGGGACACCTATGGGAGAGGGCAGCGGGCTGCAGCAACAGCAACCCGGGCTGGCAGCTCTCCCCAGGAGAGTGCTGCCCCACGATACCAACTGATCCCTACAGACCCACAATGCACAGACCTAAGGAGAAGTGGGGAAAAAAAACCCAATTCCTTGTATGGGGTGGTGGGTACCAAACTGTAGCAAGAAAAACCGTGCCTTCACCTGGTAAGTCTGATCCAAGACTGAAAAAATTGTACAAGTATATATTATATGTATATATTTCTATTTACATCCCATCACCACCCCCTGCCGCCATGGGGCACATTCAATAACAGCCTCACGTTGTGCTGGGGGGGCTCCGGTTGCAGATTAGGAACAATTCCTTTTTGGAAAGAGGGGTGAAGCACCAACATGGGCTGCCCAGGGGTCAGGGGGTCACCGACCTGGGAGGAGCCCCAGCACCGCAGAGGTGGCACTGGGGGACGTGGTCAGTGGGCACGGTGGGGTGGGGATCCTGCAGGGCTTCTCCAACCCTAACGGCTCTGCGATGGAGCTGAATGGTGCCTTTATTTGCCAAGCAAAGGGAAATTTCAGTTTCCAGCAGCCATGAGAGGGGAAAAAAACAAAGGAAGCAACTCCACTTGGAGCCACTCTACGTCCAACAAACGCCCACAGACGGAACCCCTCAGCTCAGCACGCTGCCCGCAAGCTGTCCAGGATGGATCCCTAAACGCAGCACCAAACAACTGCTCAACAAGAACAGAGGCTCAGAGGGAGGGAGATCTGCCTGGAGGGGAAAACGCCCCCCGAGGCGCCAGCAGCAGGCTGCCAGCAGCAGGCAGGCTCAATGGCACACACCCAGCAGCCCAACCCGGCACACACAGCTCCCCCCACCCCGGGCACAGCACCCCACCTCGCTTGGGGACCTTCAGCGCGGCCGACTCCGGGGTCTCCGGGGACGTCGTGTCCGCTCCATCTTCAAAAACCTGGATCTGGAAAGGAGTTAATGAGCGTGAGTGCCAAAACCACGAGCGGTCACATCAGCCAGCGCTGCAGAAGGCTGCATGTTTCTGCTGCAGGTTTGCATCTGAGTCCATTGAGGTCCTGGAACACCAGCAGCCAGCGGGGGCTTTGTGGGGCCGCACTGAGAGCTGCCGGCTCTGCTGTGAAGGCTGAAGCACAGACATGTCTGAGCTGGAAGGAGGAGTAAACCATCCACAACCTGCCAGCTGTGTTCATTGCTCGGGAAGGAGCCCCGGTGCCAGCAGTGTGCTCCCAAATGGACAGAAGGACGGAGATGGTGGCACAGCAATCGCAGCAGTCGCACCACTGCTGAACACACTGAAACCACAGTACCCAGAGTGGGAAAAGGGAAAGGGTTCCCCCAGCCATGCTGTGAGTGTGAGTGTGCTGCTGACCCAGGCTGAGCGACCTCACGAGGCACAGGTTTGCATGACCACACAATGAGAACAGAGCTGAGGAGCACCCCTTGAAATTCCCCCAGCAGTGCATTTCTGGAGCTGCAATCTAATCATAAATCAGAAGACTTGGAATACCGCGAGGCTTCGTCGATGTCTGCGTTACGGGAGGGAGACAGCAATAGGATGAGGGAGGTGGCACTGCTCCCAGGGCTTCCCACAGCCCCGCTGTGCCACAGCCCCGTGCCAGGAGTGCTGCCAGGGTGGCAGAGAAGAGCCACACCACCTCGTGGTGCTGCACTGCTGGCAGAAACTGGAATGGAGAAGAGCCGCCTGCACACAGCAGATGGTGAGTTCCTACCTGCAGAACGTGGATAATGAAAGCTCAGCAGCTCAACCCAGCTCGTGGATTACATTTAGTGTAAGGCGAGCGATGTTTAAGGGGAGCTCTCTGACCGACTCCCAGGCACCCAGCCCTGGGCCCACAGCTTTGCTGCTGGTGGCTCAGGGGCAGCATGCAGCAGGCAGGCTCGTACCATGCATTATAGAGATCGCTCCCAGAGAGTGGTGGTAAAGGCTCAGTGTGCAGATGGAGATCGGTGACAGCGCTGTCCCTCAGGGGTCACTGCTGGGACCAGTGCTCTTCAGTATCATCACGACACTGACAGTGGGATCAAGGGCACCCTCGGCAGTCTGCGGGTGAGCCAAGCTTTGGGGTGCAGCGGACACCCCAGGACAGGATGTCACTGGAGGGAGCTGGAGGCTGAGCAGCGAACCTCATGAGATCCAGCAAAGCCGAGTGCAAGGTCTGCACCCGGGTCAAGGCAATCCCTGCTGTCAGGGCAAGCTGGGGATGCACGGACAGACTACAGCCTGCTGAGATGGACCTGGGCTACTGGTGGGTGGCAGCTGGACACGAGGCAGCAGTGCGCCCTCACAGCCCTAAAGCCAACTGTGCCCAGGGCTGCATCCAAAGCAGCACAGCCAGCAGGTCAGGGAGGGGATCTGCCCCTCTGCTCTGCACTGCAAGGCCTCACCCGGAGCACTGCGTCCAGATGTGGGGTCCACAGCACAGGAGAGACACAGAGCTGATAGGCTGTGTTCAAAGGAGGGCCACAAAAATGATCCCAGGGACGGAACACCTCCTTGCAAAGAGAGGCAGAGCTGAGGCTCTGCAGCTGGAGAGGAAAAGGCCTTGGGATAGCTGGGAGCTGCCTTCTGTATCTAAAGAGGTTGTGAGAAGGGAAGGGACAGACCCCAGAGCAGGGTCTGTATGACAGACGGGGAAATGGTTTCAAACTAGAATAGATTCAGACTGGATGTAAGGGAAGAGCATTTGACGCTGGGGTGGTGAGGCACAGCAGTGGTGCAGAGCCCCAGGGTCAGGGATGGGGCTCTGAGCACTGCTGGAGCTGTGGGTGTCCCTCACTGCAGGGAGTGGGACCAGATGGCCTTCAGGGCCTCTCCCAGCTCAAACCACTCCGCATTCCGTGCTGAGTCCCAGAAGCACTGCGCTCAGTGGGAGTGAAGGACGGGCATTCCCTCCCCAGCAGTGGGTGCAGAGCCACGTTCCTCTATTGGGCCATGCAGCCCCTGAGCCCTGCAGCAGAGGTGCAATGAAGCGTACCTGCGACTGCCGCACGAAGATGCCGTGGTTCTCCTCGCAGGTGAAGTATTTTCTGCCCTGCACGGTGCCATCATTCTTGCCCTTGGCTTCGTCCAGGATGACCCCGACCCATTTGCCCGTGGCAAACAGGGTGGCCCCGACGTAGGCCACGGTCCCACGGTGCCCCTTCCCGATGACCTCCACCCTGGAGCCCACCTTGAGGGGTTTGCTGCTCGCTTCCGTGCTCATCCTGGGGCCGGCGCTGGATGCCTGCGGGCAGAGGGAAACAGCAGCCCGTTACCGATGGGTGATGGAAGCAGGGAGACAGACACAGGTGGAGGAGGGCTGTGGGGGGGGTGCCGCCCCACTCCTTGCACGGCAGGATGGACCCAGGAGGTGGTGGGATGTCACTCCTTCTGCTACGGCTGCCCCAGACAGCAGGAGCACTGCCCGCTGCTCTGCACCCAGCAGCACAGCAGCACACAGCCCATCTGGGGAGGCTTCAGAGGACTGTGGAGCAGCTTTGGCAAAAGATGAGCTCAGCAGCAGACGTGGTGCAAGTCTGTGCCTTACTGCCAACGTCCTTAGCGATGCTGAGCAGTGCTGTTAGAGCACGGTAAGGTGATGGGTGAGCAGCTCAACCAGAGCACCTGAGACCCTGAGTGTCACCTACACTAGTAATCACCTACACGCAGTGCAATGTAGGGAAGGAGGAAGCAGACGTGCATCGGGATCTGCTCCCCTGCTGCCAAACGCTGCCTCCTGCCCGAGGAAAACAGATGAAATTAAGGCTCCTTCGGCACAGTGCTACACAAACTATGCCTTTTAATTGCTGAAGCACCGCTATGCTAATTGTCTCTCCACGAACCCAGCTCTTGAAAGACACTCAGCACAGGGCTCTGCTCTGCAGCCGTGCACATACGTAGCCGAAATCATTTGCATTACCAGAGCAAAGCACAACATTATGCAAATCTACTGCAAATCTGTCGAGGAGGCTGAAAAAAGCTGCCAGCTCAGGTAGTGCTCCCTCCCAAGGATTCATTTCCAGGGGTTCCAGCATTTTCCTTTGGAAATGAGGCGGGTGCTGCACCTCTGCTGAGCAGGGAAAGAGTGAGAGGCTGCCTTAAAACAGCACAGCACGGGGGAGAGCCTCCGCGGCATGGCCCAGCAGGAAGGGCAGCTCTCCCACCACAGCCCTCTGACTGAGGTGTAGGACAGACGTGAGGAGGAAATGCTCCACGGTGAGGCCCTGGTGCTGCCTAGAGCTGTGGGTGCCCCACTCCTGGCAGCGCCATGGATGGGCCCTGCGCTGCGGGGGCACCCAGCCTGAAGCAGGGGTGGGGTTGGGGGTCCCTTCCAGCCCAACCATGCCACGGTTCTCCGATCCTTAAGTTCCCCTCCAACCCAACCATGAACTGGTTCTATGGCTCTCTGATCCTTAAGGTCCCTTCCAGCCCAACCACGTTGTGGTTCCACGGTCCTCTGATCCTCGGAGATCAGACACTCAGAGGTGTGGTGCTGGCAGCAGCCGCCTCGCAGCTCCTCTGGTCTCCTCCAGCACAGCACAGCCCCACGTGGGCAGAAGCTGCCCCACAGCCCAGGCCATCTGCAGACCCACCCCGGTCACCACAGCACCTCCTACAGAAGTTCTGTCCTCAGTCCCTTCCTGGCCTCACAAACACAGTCAGTCTCGTGGCGCGTTCCTTACCTGAGCTGTTAGATGTTATAATTAACACAGCAGCCAATTAATAACACGTGGGCACATGCACCATGGCAAGGAAGTCACAAAGCCAGTTAACATCTTTCTCACATCTGTGATTGCATCAGTGTTGAAAAGCTGAATGCAATCAAACCTAACAAAAGTAGGGCCGCGTATTTTCAGTCTCCAATATAAAAGTGCAATAATGTTGTAAATCCATCAAATAAGAAAAAGAAAAGAAATAACAGACAGATAGAAAGCTGCCTGGCCTGGCCCCAGCCATGGGCACGGACAGCAGCAAGCTGAGGGGATCTGAGCAGTGCTGGTGCGGATCTGCAGGGCAGGGGATGGGCTGGGCTCTGCTTGGTGGTGCCCAGTGCCAGCACAGGGGCAGCGGGCACAGCCTGCAGCCCGGGGAGCTCCGTGCGGCCGTGAGGAACAACTGCTGTGCTGTGCTGTGCTGTGAGGGGGGCACAGCCCTGGCACAGAGCTCAGGGGCTGTGGGGTCTCCTTCCTGGAGAGACCCAAACCCACCGGGATGCTTTGTGTGCAGCTGCTGTGGGGAACGGGCTGGGGGTGGGACTGGGGGAGCCCCGGAGGTCCCTCGCAGCCCCTACAGCTCTGTGACTGAAGATGGGGACCACGGGCTGAGGCAGCTCCAGCAGAGCCTCACACAGCGGCAGAGCCAAGCGGCACAAGGTGAGACCCAGGGACAGCTCGTGCCCTCGAGGAAGGCCAGCGGGGACCCCCGGCTGCGGCACGGGGCAACAGGAGCAGCAGTGCTGCCCCAAACGCTGCCCGCCGCCTCTCAGCATCACACTGCTTCCCCCTTCTTACCCCATTCAGAGAACCGCTTGGACTCACAAACCATTTCCTCAGCTTTGAAAGACGCTCATTAGCAGCCCCTGAAGAACAGATGTAACTCCAAGGGACTCAGCTCGTGTTATGTGCTTTGTCAGAACAGAACTGCAGTGCTGGGCTGCCCGGCATTGGTGACCCAGCAGAGCTGAGCAGGTCGAGCCCAACTCCAGCACACACCGCCCACAACACCCAGGGGGTTCTGAACACCTCCAGAGGAGGACACTCCACACCTCTCCAGGCAGTGCGTGAGGGCTCCGTCCCCTCACCCTGAGGCTTTTTCTCACGTGCAGAAGTTTGCAGCACTCGCATGGCCCCATACTGCCAACGCAGCGACTGCGCCTCAAAGCATCACCCACAGCACGGAGCTGAAGTTCCGGGCACAGCCCAACGCAGAGGCTGTGCTCCTGGGATGCACAGCTGTGGGTTAAAATGCCACCGGCCTCAAAGCCAGGTGTGACCCAGGGCAGCCAGAACAGGGATTGGACCACAGGTAACTGCTCACGCTCAGCCCCGCTCTGCCAGGGCGCAGTGCTGCACGTGGCCGGGGACGGACGGCCCCACGGTGCCCATTCCCATCTGCAACCGGAGCAAACCAGAGGGCACAGAGCTGCGCTCAGCAGGGAGCACGCAGTGCTGCTCCCAGAGCAGAGCTGGCAACCTGGCCCTGCAATGTCACCTCTCCACCCTGCTGCCCAGCAACATGGGGATGCTCAGTGGCAACAGACCTGTGGGGCTGAGCAGCACCCATTGGCGTGAGGACGCCCGAGCAGCCCATGGGAGCACAGGGCCGTGTGGGAGCACCCTGCCCCTCAGTAGAGGGGAACATCAGCTGCCACACACAGCCTTCGCCTCCTGCTCACCTGGACTCACAGCACCCAGCAGAGCCCGCAGCCCCACCTGCACGGCCCGGGCGCCGGGACGCAGCAGCAGTGCAGCACAACAGAGGCCCAGCCGGGGGAAGGCCACACTGCCAGGCCCGGCCCGGGCTGTGCTGCCCGCACTGAGCTCGGCTCAGCTCAGCTCAGCACAGCACAGCACAGCAGAGGCTGGCAGAGGCCTGAAGGCATTTGGGAGCTCAGCACCTCTCCACGCAGCCCGGCGGATCGGCACAGAGGGAGGAGAGCCGCGGCGCAGGAAGGCAAACAAGGCAGAACCTTTGTGCTGAGCCATTCCGCCACGCGGAGCCCGCTGACAGCTCGGCGCATTATCCTCCATAATTACAGGCACAGAGAGGCTCATTGAAACCCAAAGGACGCAGCGAGCGGCACCATTGAGGCACTCCAGCATCCTCGCAGGCGCCGCAGGGCGCGGAGGCAGCTCGGGGCGCAGCTCAGCACAGCAGCGCCCATCTCCGGGGCTGCAGCGGGCGGCGGCGGCGCGGCGCAGCCAGGAGTTGCTCCCTAAGTTCCCTCCCCCAACTTACCCGGCCGTGCGGGTGCCTCCTGCTCTGGGCCATGCTGCCGGCGCCCTTTATTCCCACGGCGTATTATTCCTAAATAATGGCCTCAGCTCATGGCCGGCAGCGGCACGGCGCGGCCTTTCAGGCTGCGGCTGATCTCATCGGCCCCGGCCGCGCTCCGCCGGATCGCAGCGAGAGGGCAGAGCCGCGTTCCGGCAGGGGATGCTCCGGCACGGGGACGCAGGAATCCAGCCCAGCTGACGGAGCTGCGTACTGCGCTCCCACTCATCGCCGCAGCGCGGCCCGCTGGGTCCTAACGCTGCCGGCCGGGCTGCTGCTGCAGCGTGGGCTGCGCCGCGCTCTGCGCGCCAGGGCTGAGCCGGGGCGCAAAGCCTCGAACCGAAGCCGTCGCTCCCAGCAGAGAGCCGTGGGGCTCCGAGGAAGCTGTGCTGCCCCCCAGCACCCCACAGCTCGCAGCAGCGGCTCACGCAGCTCCAAAGCCCATCCGAGCGCCCGGCTGATAGCGCCCACGGGGGAGGCAGGGAGACCCCGCGGGGAGCAGCGGCCATCCCCGGGTGGTCCCCAGATGGGGGAGGGGGAACCACCGTGACGGCTGGGCGCACCACAGCGGAGCAGCGCCCCAAACACAGCACCTCTCATCCCCCACACAGCCACGGACAAACTCTGAACGTTCTGCAAAGGGCCAATGATAACCGCGAGCTTTGTGCCAGCTGCTGTGCTGCCCCGTGCACAGCTGAGGTTTGTTTAGCAAGGAGAGGCTGGGCAGGAAGGCGGCCCAGGGCAGGGATGGGGCTGGGACACACCGCAGCCGCGTGGTGACATCTCCCTCTGGAAGCAGAGCTTAAATGGAGTTGGCCCCACACTGCAGCAGGGGATGCTCAGGTTGGAGACCAGGAGCAGTCGGTTCTCCTGCAGAGCAGTCGGGCACCAACATGGGCTGCACAGGGAGTGGGGGTCACCACCCCAGGGGTGCTCAGGACCGCAGAGATGTGGCACTGAGGGATGCGGTCGATGGGCACGGCGGGGTGGGGATCTTCTCCAGCCTTCCCGATTCTGTCCTGCAGCTCTGACTGACCCGCACTGCACGCAGCAATGTGCTGCCCGCTGCAGGAGGCTGCCACAAAAGGAAGCCACAACCCGTCAGCCACTTCCCAACCACCACACATCTGAGCTGAAGGTGCTTTTCCTCTCCGTACGCCGTTCTAAAGGCGCTGCTTACAAACACACACACAGAAATCCATCACAGAAAGTTACCATAACGCCAACAGCACCTCCGCCCTCCCCTCCGTTCCATCGGCTCCAGGTGAGACCCGGGACATTCAACACAGAAACCAGCGCTGCAGTAAGCGCTGAGCCCACAGCAGGCCATACAGAAGGGCAGCGGTGCCCTCCCACAGCAGGAAGCCCTGCAGCAGCTCTGGAGGAGCAGCACTGCCAGCAGCCAGCCCAGAAATGCCACCGAACCGCCCTCATCCCCACAGCTGCAGCCGTGGCAATGGAAGGCGGCGATGTGAGGAATGCAACAAAGATACTTCCAGTGAGAGCACACGTTGCAATTTAACAGAGAACCACAGAGTCCTTTCGGTGGGAAGGGACCTTCAGAGGCCACCCAGACAGCTCCCTGCACACAGCAGGGACACCACAGCTATGTCCGCTGCTTCATTGGGAGGCTGACATCATCCATACAAAGCCTGAAATAATCTGTGTGTAAAACAAGTCCAGAAGGGCCCAGGGAGGACAGCAATGGCAATTGTAAGCTTCCTCCTCCACACAACAGCTGCAAAACAGCTCCCAGGAAAGGGCAGGATCCCCACTATAGGCTGACCTACACCTGGGCTACACACAGCAGATGCTCCAGCACTCTGCTCAGCAAAGCGGGAGTGTGGCACAGCAGCACCTTCAGGGGACAACCACGGCCTCAGGAAGGGTCAGGAGTGCCATCCTCTGCCTTCTGCTCTCACTCACGATGAGGATTTTGGACGAGAACTGAACTTTGACCAAAAGATGAGAAGCCAACATTAGGCAGCATTTTTATTAACGAACCAAAGCTGCATTATAGGAGCACCTACCGTGTGCTGAGAGGCGGCCGGATCCGCTCTGTGCTGCAGCTCAGGGGTGTGTTAGCACAGGGTTTGAGCCAGGCCAGCCCAGGGCATGCTTCACACTGCAGCGTCCCCCTGGCTGGGCTGCCAGCAATCCTCATTCACCTGCAAAAGAGGGAGAAACGTCACAGGAGCTCCTCACCGAGCTCTGGGTTACGGCAGCAGCAGTGGGCCCCGCTGTGGGCCAGACCCCGGGGCTGGCAGCTCCTGCTGCACATCCATCCTTAGGGGTACGGCAGCACCAGGCTGAGGAACACAGAGCACAGACCCACAGTGACTGGCCGGAACCTGGGACAAGGAGCAGCCCCATGCTGAGCAGCTCAAACGTGAGCTGCACCCGGCGGGCTCAGGGCACACGGAGCGGCTCACAGCCATCAGACAGCCCCGCTGCCATTGACACAGCACAACTCCGCCCTGACGCTGTTATGTCTTCACGGCTGCGGCAGAGCTTCCTGATGCATAAGGCAGGACAAGGGGGGGTGGCTTTAAACTGAGACAGGGGAGGTTTAGGTTGGATATGAGGAGGAAGTTTATCCCCCAGAGGGTGGTGACGCACTGAACAGGTTGCCCAAGGAGGTGTGGATGCCCCATCCCTGCAGGCATTCAAGGCCAGGCTGGATGTGGCTCTGGGCAGCCTGGGCTGCTGGTTGGCGACCCTGCACATAGCAGGGGGGTGGAACTCAATGAGCACTGTGGGCCTTTGCAAGCCAGGCCATTCTATGGTTCTGTGTGTCCCTAAGGGGGATCTATGGGTCCCTGTGGGTCTCTATGAGGATCTACGTGTCTCTGTGGGGGTCTCTATGGGTCTCTATGGGGATCCGTCTGTCCCTGTGTGTCTCTTGGTGACCCTGCACACAGCAGGGGGTTGGAACTCAATGAGCACTGTGGGCCTTTGCAAGCCAGGCCATTCTGTGATTCTTTGCTAAGGGGTTTCCTCTTCCTGCACCCTTCTGCACAGAAAAGGATCCCAAGGGCAGCACTTCGGGGCTCTGACTTTATGGCATTGGTACAAAATCCCGACGAGGCCGCTGAGCTCAGGACTCTTTGAATGGAGCTCTGAGTCACACACAGCTGCTGCTGACCCGGCCTGGGCTCCTGCGGCCCCTCCTGAGCGCCTGCAGTCTGTCTGCTCCGGAGCTGTGCGCTCCTCTCCGAGCTCTGCACCCCACAGCACCACCACCATCCCACAGGACGGGCTCAGCTCTGCCCCAGGACACCACGAGATCCAGAGGTGCTCTGCTCCGCAGCTCTCCTACCCCAGCAGTGCAGGCAGACAGCCACGCTCCTCTGTCCCATACAGCCACGTCTATGAGTCCAATAACACAGAGAAAACCTGCCAGACCACTGAACACCCTCATTAACGTTCTCATTGGTAACGGCGTCCCATACAGAAGAGCAGCAAGGAGAGGTTTCTGGACCCCACACCACCTAAAGCTGAGCCAGCAGAGCTGGGCGAGCAGCGCAGCCCCCAGCACAGCTGCGGGCTTTAGGACCCTGCGGGCAGCTCTGTGAGTCTGCGCCATGCACGGCTGCAGCACAACTCCAGCAGAGCCGAGCAGCGCCGCAACAAAGCCGGGGGGCACAGCGGGCACACAGCTCTGCACCTCACAGCACGCAGGGAAGGCTTTCCTCCAGCTGAAAGCAAACTGCCAGGACTGCCAGCGATGCAGCACAGCACCGTGGAGCAGAGGACACCGCAGCCCAGCAGGGACAGGTCAGTGCTCTCCGCTCACCCCCTCCCTCCCCCCATCACTGCAGCACGAGCCCACCCGCCCCATTGGGCTCCCACTGCCCCAGACACACTGAGCACAGCTGTGAGTGCGTGCCTGCTCTGCTTCCCTGCTGCAAGCTCTGCAACGGCCACCGCTGTTCATTGCTTCTGTTCTGTGCTGCACTGGGACGGTGCTGCCCGCCAAGGGAAGCTCAGCTTCCAGCCCAGCAGCTCCTGCAGCCTCCCTTCTGCTTAGAATAGCAGGAGCAGAAACAATAAACACTGAACTGCTGACAGCCCCCCCCAGTAGCTCCAAAGGAACCTCTGAGTGCCTCACGGTAATTTGGCAGGGAGCCTCCCTGGGAAGGAGGTCGCAGCCACCGCCTCACGTCAGAGAGCTGAGGGAGGAGAGAGAGAAAGAAATCTGCCCAAGGTCACACGGAAAGACCTTGGCAGCATCTTCAGTAAAGGAAAACACAGCACTGCGTCCAGTGCTAAGGGCAGTCCTCCCTGCTGGAGGCTGAGGGCAGAGAGCTGCACCGTGCTGAATGCAGACAGGCGATGGCTCACAGAGCTGTAGGGGCTGCGAGGGACCTCTGGGGCTCCCCCAGTCCCACCCCCAGCCCGTTCCCCACAGCAGCTGCACACAAAGCATCCCGGTGGGTTTGGGTCTCTCCAGGAAGGAGACCCCACAGCCCCTGTGCTCTGTGCCAGGGCTGTGCCCCCTCACAGCACAGCACAGCACAGCACAGCAGTTGTTCCTCACGGCCGCACGGAGCTCCCCGGGCTGCAGGCTGTGCCCGCTGCCCCTGTGCTGGCACTGGGCACCACCAAGCAGAGCCCAGCCCATCCCCTGCCCTGCAGATCCGCACCAGCGCCGCTCAGATCCCCTCAGCCTTCTCTCCTCCAGATGCACCGCCCCGGGGCTCTCAGCCTGTCCCCATCAGGAGGTGCTCCAGGCCCCCAGCAGCTCTGCGGGGGTCTGCCCTGAATTGGGGAGCCCCGCAGTGGGCGCAGTGCTGCAGATGTGTTCCCCCCACGGCAGAGCAGAGGGCCGAGCACCCCGCTGCCCTGCTGGCCATACTTTGTGCCCGCACCGCAGGGAACCGCGGGCCTTCTGGGCCACCGGGGCGCCCTGCCGGCCGCCGGGACCCGCAGTCCCCTCCGCTCCTCCCAGCAGCGCGGCCCCCCCGCGCTGTCCCCGCAGCCGCCCCTCCCCCGCACAGCCCGGCGCTGCCCGCGTTGAACCCCACCGCGTTCCCCTCTGCCCGCTCTCGGCCCGCCCGGCGCAGCGCGGAACTTCGGGCCGTCATTCCGGCTTCGTGCCGCCGCCCACCGGGCTGAGGGCGCCCCGTCCCGCTGCTGAACCCCGCAGCCGTTACAGCCGGAAAAGACCTCCGAGCTCCCCCCGTCCACCCGCCGACACCCGCAGGGCCGGGGCTGCACCGGACCCGGAGCCGTTCTGACACCGCCCGCCCCCCCGGCGCCCCCCGAGGCCGCCGCCCCCCCTCCCTCCGGGCGCTCATCGGCAGCGCTGAGGTCCCCCCGCGCCGCTCCGTTCCGCTCCGCCCCGCGCCGCGCCGGGAGCGCCGCAGCTCCGTCCGATGTCCGCCCCGCCCGGAGCGGCCCTCAGTTCGGCCACCGCGGGGTGACGGAGCGGCCGCGCCCGGATCGCCCCACGGCCCGGAGCCCAACGACGCCGCCGTTCCTCCGCCCTTTCTCTCCTTCCCCTCCCCCGCCGCCCGTACCTCAGCGCCGCCGCCCCGCGCCGCGCCCGGCCCCGCTCTGAAGGCCCACAGCCGCCGCCCGGCCGCGAAGCCCCCGCTGAGGACCCCTCGGGCTGCCCCTCCCCGCGCCTGACGGCCGGCACAGCTGACGGGGCGGCCCCGCGGAGCGGCGCGGCTGCGGACAGCCCGGGAGCGGGAAGGCGGAAGGGCCCCGGCGGCTGCGCGCATGCGCACTGAGCAGAGTGACGCCGGCCGGGCGTGGGGGCGCCCCGCGGTGCGGGCGGCGGGACGGGACGGACGGGACGGGACGGGACGGGACGGGGCGCGGTCGGGCGCGGGGCGCTGCCCTGTGGGGGCGGGGCCGGGCGGAAGGAGGAAGCGAGCCGGGCCGGGCCGGGCGCAGCCGGTAAGAGTCCCCGCCGGGGTCCCCCGCAGCTCCGGGCGCGCTCCGCCGGGGGGTCGGGATGGGTCCGCCCCGCGGCCGCCGCCGGTCCCACGCGCACCATCCCGGAGCCGCGGCGCGCGGCAGTCCGGCAGCGAACGGCTCCGTGCCGTTCTGAGCTTCCCCGCCCGCTGCCCGTCCCGTCCCGTCCCGGAGCTGCTGGGAGAACCGCGCGCTCGTTGGGGTCGGAAGGGGCTCCGAGGTCACCGCACGCGGCTGCCCACCGTCCCCGTCCGGGCCGCCGCTGACGACGAGGGGGCGCCCGGCAGCGCCGCGGGGATCGGCGCGGGGAGCCGCGCTGACGGCCGCTGTCAGCCCGACGGCCGACGGGGGCTGCGCTGCGGGTCCCGCTGCCCGGGGACGGCCGGGCCCGCCCGGACGCTGTGTGTGCGGCCGCTGTGGCTCCGTGCCGGCGGTATCGCTGAGCGCCGTGCAGCCCGCAGCCGGGCAGCAGCACCCGTTGGCTTCGCAGACGTGCCCAAATGCACCCAGACGAGGCCCGGCCCGGCCCGGCCCTGCGCTCAGCCGTTCGTTTCCCTGCAGCTGCCGATGCCCCGGAGGAAGGCGGTGCCGGCGCTGGGCAGCCTCTGCCTGCAGAGTTTGGTGCAGCACATGCAGAGCGTGTGGGTGAAGGACTACAGCGAGAACTACCTGGACGAGTACAGCTTCCGCTTCGTCATGGGGCCCTTCAACGACCTGGGTGAGCCGTGGGGGTGGAGGAGGAGGAGGAGGAGGAGGAAGGCAGGCAGGCAGGCAGTGCTGTTTGCTGACCCGCATTGCCCACAGCCGGCAGTTTGGTGCAGGACCTCATCCGGCTGCTGGGCGAGAGCCGCCGCCTGTCGCGTGCTGCGCTGCATCTGCTGCTGCTGCCCCACCTGCAGGAGCTGAGCCTGCGGTACTGCCCCAGCCTGGTCAGCAACGCCATCGGGCAGCTCATCACCGTGCGCTGCAAGGTGAGCGGGGCTGGGCTGCGTGGCGGGGGGCGCCCGCTGTGGGGCTGTGAGCGGACCCAGTTGGCATTGCACGAGGCAGGGTCTGGCGGCTGCTGTGGGACATCAGGGAGGGGACGAGGAGGGCTGGCCTTCCCATCCCAGCACCGCTTGGGCACAGGGCCGTCTGCTGCACCGGGCCGTGGGGCGGCGCTGCAGCGTCCTGAGCTGTGGGCGTCGGGGGGCACCGCGGGCTCTGCTGACGCAGCTTCGTCTGTGGGCGCAGAGCCTGAGCGCGCTGGACCTGCACGGCTGCAGCCGGCTGTCGGCGGACGTGCTGGTGGACCTGGCGGAGGAGCTGCCCCTGCTGAGCCGCCTGGGGCTGGCGGAGACGCAGGCCAACGTGCAGGTGCTGGCGGCCGTGGGCTCCTCCTGCCGCCGCCTGCGGGAGCTGGACGTGTCCCGCTGCAGGAAGGTGACGCCGCGCGCCCTGCGGCACCTGGCCTACGACCCGCTGGAACGGACCCCGGGCTGCCCGGCGCTCCGCGTCCTCCTGGCGCGCGGCCTGGAGCCGGCGGGGGGCGACGCGGTGTCGGCGCTGGCCTTCGTGCTGCTGGCGCTGCCGCTGCTGGAGGTGCTCGCGCACGGCGACGTGCCGGCCGCGCTCGGCCTCCTGCACGCGGGGCGGCTCGACGGCGACGCCGACGCCGACGGCTTCCCGTCGCTGCGGGAGTTGGCGCGGCGGCGCGGCGGCCCTCCGCTCGCGCTGCCCCTGCGGCGCCTGGAGGAGCTGACGGAGCCCGAGCTGCCGGCCGCCCGCGCCGTCTGTCCCGACGCCGAGGAGGTGTCCGCGTGCCTCGGGGACGGCCCGACGGACGGCTGGGACGCGCTGCCGCGCTGGGGCCGCCTGGCCCGGCTGGGGCTGTCGTGTGCGGGGCCGCGGGGCCGGGCGCTGTGCGAGGCGCTGCCGCTGGCACGCGGCGTGGGCCCGCGGCTGCAGACCCTGGCGCTGCACGGCTTCCTCCTGGAGGACGAGCTCGCCCTGTGCGCGCTGCTCGGCTGCTGCCCCAACCTGCGGGACTTCAGCGCGGAGCTGCTGCCCCCGCCGCGCGGCCGCCCCGACGCCGAGCCGCCCGAGGAGCCGCCGCGGTGGGACACGGAGCTGCTGCCCCGCGGTCTGCCCCGCCTGCGGAGCTTCTCCCTGGCGCTGCCCGGCCCCGTCCCGGCGCCCCACGGGCTGCTGCTGCGCGCCACGTTGGCGTCGCTGCTGTGCCGCTCCCCGCGCCTGCAGAGCCTGCGCCTGCTCGGCATCGCGCTGCCGCTGGACTCCGTGTTCGAGACGGTGCTGACGGCGCCGGGGCCGCCGCTGCAGGAGCTGCAGGAGCTCTCGCTGGTCGAGAGCCGCGTGTCGGGGCGCACCGTGCGGCTGCTGTTGGCCTCCGACGGCCGCCTGCGCCGCCTCGACGTGTCCCGCTGCCGCGATGTGCACCGCCGCGACTACGACGGCTTCCTGCAGGCCGTGCGGAAGCAGCGGCTGGACCTGGACATCGCCTGGGAGTAGCGCTCACATCGAAGCCTTTAATAAAGCACTTAACACAGCGGCCGCTCGCTCCCTCTCTGCCCCGTCCCGGCTCCTAGCGGGGGGGGGGCGCTCGGGGCCGCCCACCCTACGAGCTCAGCCCCGTCAGCCGCTCCGACTCCTCCCAAAGCTTGCGGGCCAGCCCGGCATCCCGGGCGGCCGCGGAGGGCAGCGTGAGGCTGCAATCGCTGTCGAAGTACTTCCCGGAGATGCCCGAGACCTCCTCCGACACGGCGCAGTAAATGGTGCTGACGGCCCCCTGCTCCGCCGACTGCCGGGGGGCGGTAAGGGCAGAGCGGAGGCACCGCCCCCTCATCCCCACCGCCCCCCCCCTCCTCCCCGCCCTCTGCCCACCCGGAGCCCCATCCGCCGCCGGGGACGGCCCCGCTCACCTTGATGAAGGGGCTGATGAGGAAGAAGAGGCCGCGCACCACCAAGCTGAAGTTGCGCATGATGCCGGTGCTCACCACGCCGGGGTTCAGGCTGTTGGCGGTCACCCCTGCCCGGCGGCACCGTCACCAACTGCCCCACAGCGGGCAGATCCCCCCCGTGCCAAGCAGGAGCCCGTGGGCAGCGGGACGGCCCCAGAGAAGTGGGGCTGAGGCCACGCACCCGGCCGGGGCAGCAGGAAAGGCCCCGACCCCGCTGGTGCACTCTCGCAGGGATGCAGCCATCCCCGAGCCCGTGTCCATGGGGGTCCTGGGGCATTCCTAAAGGGCTGCAGCCCCTGCAGCCGCCCCTGTAGGCCCTGAGCCGCGGCACTGCAGTGCAGTTGGAATGGGCGGGCAGCCCTGGGGTGCTGCTGCGCCTGGGAGCCCGCAGCCAAATGCAACAGGGGCACAGCGCGGCGTGGCACAACACAGCATGGTCCAGCAGGGCACAGCAGGGCATAGCATAGCACGGCGTGGCACAGCATGGCATGGTGTGGCATGGCACGGCACAGCAGGGCACAGTGCAGTATGGCACGGCACAGCAGGGCAAACACAACACGGCGCGGCGCGGCGCGGCACGGCACGGCACATCACCCACCCGTGCCCTGCAGGCGCTGCGCCATCTCGGCGGTGTGGAGGACGTTCATCAGTTTGGTGCTGTTGTAGATGTGGTCGAAGCTGTTGGGCCGCGCCCGCCCGGTGAGGAATCGGCAGTCAGCGGTGCCCGCGCTGTGCCGGAAGGACGAGACGGTGACGATGCGGGCGGGCGCCGACGCCTTCATCAGATCTGCGCGGAGCGGGGGATGAGAGGGGCAGCCCCGGGACCCCCCCCGGCCCGGCGGCCCCCGCGCCCACCCCGCAGCCCTCAGCTCACCCAGCAGCAGGTTGGTGAGCAGGAACGGGCCCAGGTAGTTGGTGGCGAAGGTCCGCTCCAAACCCTCGGGCGTGAGCGCGAAGGGCAGCCCTGCAAGAGGCGCGCGGTGCCGCGGGGCCGCGGTGGGACCGCAGCGGGGCGGCGGCGGGCGCGGGGCGTACCGGTGACGCCGGCGTTGTTCACCAGCACGTCCAGACGCTTCTCCTCCCGCAGCACCTCCCGGGCGAAGGCGCGCACCGAGGCCAGCGAGCTGCTGTCCAGCAGGCGCAGCACCACGTTGGGGTTGCCGGTGGCCGCCCGGATCTCCTCCGCTGCCGCCTGGCCGCGCTCCCGGCTCCGGCACGCCAGGATGGTGCGGGCGTTCCTGCGGGCCAGGTCCATGGCCACGCACTTTCCGATCCCTGTAACGCACAGCGCGGGCGCCCACTCGCAGCCCGTGGGATCCGTGCCCTCCGGGGGGGGCAGCCCCGGCACGGGGCAGGGTGGCGGCGGGGTCCCCGTGCCGGCACTGCCGGGAGCTCAGCATCAAACCGAGGGCACCTCGGCTCGGGAGCGGCGGGTGTCGGCACGGGGCAGAAGCGGGGTGTTGAGGGGGCAGGACGGGGATGGAGCTGCCGCGGGGTGCGGGAAGGAGCCGGGGGGGCAGCTCGTTGCAGCGTGCCCGGAGCACGGGGCAGGGCGCAGCCCAGGAGCCCGCACGACGGCACGGCGCCGGCACGGCTGTGTGCGGGTGCGCCGCGTGGCAGGAACCGATGGGGGTGGGATGGGCCCCAGAACGCGTGCAGCCCCGAGCACAGCGGGGCACGCCGGTGACACACACCGGCGGTAGCCCAACACGCGGCCCCGTGCTGCACCGAGGGACAGCGGTGGGAGCGGTGAGCCCAATCCGCAGCGCGCAGCTCAGGGCCGAGGCAGTGCAGGGATGGGCGGTGGCCTTGGCTGTCGGTCATTGACCTGGCAGGGGCAGAGTCCAACCGCGCGGCCGCCTGGGGTTACCGGGCACGCGGAGAGGCGGAGCGGCTCCGGGCAGCGGCACTGATGGGCACAGCTCGCCGAGCACACGGCAGGCGGTGAGCGCGGGGCAGAGCGCGGGGCAGCGGGAGCACAACGCGCACAGCCCGGGGGCCATCAGCCGCCTCTCCTGCAGCCATCAGCGCCACCGGAGCGGGGCCGGCAGCAGGAGAGCACGGCCCCACGAGCCCACGAGCCGCCCCACAGCACCACGCAGCCCCACACATCACCCACATCCTGCATCTGCCCGTCCCACGGCGCAGCACCTGATGCCCCGCGGCCCCTCGCAGCCCCGCAGCCCTCCGGTGCCACCGAGGCCCTCTCACCGCTGTTGGCTCCGGTGACGATGACCGTCTTGCCGGTCAGGTCGGTGGGACACTTGCGTGGGTCCCAGGCACGTCTTCTTGTGGCCCAGAGGAGCATCCCCAGCAGCAATGCCAGCACAAACCAGAGCGGGTGGCTGCAGAAGCTCGGCAGCTCCATGGCTGTGGCCGGGGGACAGAGTCCAGCTGAGGATGTTGGCCCAGCCCCGCAGCCGTGGCACCACGCAGTTCCTTCCTGATCCCCCAGCAGCAGCTCCACCGCTGCTGGAGCACAGAGCAGGGGCAGGCAGCAGCAGCTTGGCCCCCGGACACGCAACAGAGATGGGCAGTGAGGGCAGGAGAGCAGGATGAGCAGACTGAGAGGGCTGAGCACACCTCGTCCCAGAGGACACCCCGGGCTGCTCACCCATGTGTCCGGAGCCTGCTGGAGAGGCTCCCCAAGGCTGCAGGGGGTGAGTGCCCCCTGCCCGCTCCATTCCAGCAGTGCAGACTCCACTGGAGGTTCCATCCTGGGGATGCGGGCACAGCTCTTCCCATGGACCTCTTCTGCTCCTTCTATCAGCTCCAGTGGTATTCCCCTCTAGAGGCATGCAGCGGCGATGCTTCCTGCACCGGGCATGGCCAACGCTGCCACTCTTCTCCATATACATCTCCCCTTTCCCCACTGGTGATCTCCTGCCCCAGCAGAGCTGACCCTAAGCATCACCTGGACCACTGCAGCCATAAACTGCTCCAAAGTTGGGGCACCGCTGCAGCCAGGTGCTGCCAGGGCCACCAAACAGCCCTGCAGCAGTCCTGTCCCGCCGTGCTCCCCAGCATCGCTGCACAGTGAGCGCACAGTTTCACTGCAGCCCCTGCTGGTGCCATGCCTGTAGTGCCCATCAGCAGCACACAGAGCCCATCAGCAGTATGCAGCACCCAGTGGCAGCATGCGGAACACATCGGCGCTGGGTAGAAGTTTCCCAGCCCCGAGATGCAGCACTGCTCAGGGCAGCAGCCAGCAGCAGGCCCTGGTGGCATGGGAGCTCACATGCCATCACGGTGGTGGCCTCAGTGCAGCCAGCAGCACCAGCGTAGCAGATGAGCCCCAAGTGATTGCTGTGAGCTCAAAGAGGGCCCTGAGGGACAGGAAAGCCACAGCAAGCACCTCGGCTTCCCCCAGCTGATCTCAGCCACCCCTGGAACTGGGGTTTGAGAAGGGTCCAGAAGCCCAGGGACAGGGGCCGATAAATAGGGGCACACACAAGTCTGGGGGATCTCTCTGCACCAAACACCCCCACCAGCAGGTCTGACACTGGGTCTGGGACTGCTGACCTCTCTGCCTCTCCATCTCTTCCTTCTCTTTTTTCCCTTGCAGTTGCTGAGAGGTGAAAGGCTCACCTGGATTTCCCATGAAACCACAGAGCGGGGGTGGCTGTGGCTGTGGGAGGGCCAACCCCCGCAGCAGATCCGATCTGCTGAGAGCTTCCACTGAAACTGATGTTTGCCTACAGACCCCAAGCATTCCTTCACCTTAATGCTATGGGGGCTGCCAAAAGCAGGGGGTTGGCAGCCGGCACCCACCGTGCCCATAGTGAGGAGCGGAGGCACCGTGATGCCCCAGGACAAGGATGGCGCAGGGTTGGCCCCGAGCAGAGGGAGCTCTCATCCCACACCGCACTCAGACCCACAGCCAGGAGGTGTTGGACTCTACTGTATTCAAGGTGTGCCATCGCTGGGGACCTGGCTGACTGTGATGGCAGGGAAGGGCACAGTGGGGCGGAGCGGCCTCAGGTCCCGTTTGGCCTCTCCCGTCTCCTCCTCCGCATCCTCTCTGCGCACAGGGAGGCAGAGCCTGTGCCCCTCGCTGCCTCCGTGCCTGATGGTGACGCCAGGTGCCAGCTGGACGGTGCCCAGTAAGGAGCCCAGCACCGGGGACTGGGAGCTGCTGGGCTGCTGGGCCCCCAGGATGGGCGGTAGGAGCCGTGGAGCCCCCATAGCCGCCGGCCCTCGGGGGGAGCATGAGCCACCCAGCCCCATGTTCTGCCCAGAGGGGCCACGAGACTCCCGCCGGTGCCGGAGGGGACGTGGCTGCCGCCTGGTCTCTGTGCCCGGGTCCAACACTTCCACCTGGGGCTGGATCCAGCGCATGGGGGGCTCCAGCTGAGCGGTGCCCGGGGCGGTGCTGCGCCTATCACACGCCCTCACCTTACTGAGCGGAGATCTCCATGCCGTGATCTTCACCAGGTCGCTGCAGAAGGGAGGCTGTGGCACTTTGTGCCCATCAGCTTTTACTGCATCACTGACCTCCGCCCACACCTGTGACTTCGGGTGTTTGATGGCAGGCGGGCGCCGGGGCTGTGCTGTGCCGGGGCTGAGCAGGGCCGGCAGCAGGGCTGGCATAGGGGAGCCGCCCGATACTCCTTCGGAGGGCTGGGGAGCATCGAGCACCTCGTCCTGAGCCAACAGTGGAGGGGGGAGGCGCTGACACACTGCCGCCCTCAGCCTCGGATGGGACAGCATCCGTGCCGGTGCCGGAGACCTGGACAGAGTACAGGGACAGCAGTGGGGCCGGGGGTGCAGAGCACAGCCTCCAGCCTCCCTGGGAAAGGGCAAAGCAGGGCTGCTTAGGGCTGGGCTGTGGTGTCCCATCGGGGTCAGCTGACTGCCCCATCCTGGCCCCACACGCAAGGAGAACAGAAACCCCCGGTGCCGAGGGTGGGGGGGGAAAGGGCGCATCACCTCTCCGTGCGCTGGGGTCGGACACGCGGGCAGGACGGGCACTGCGCCCTCAGCCCAGGCGTCGTCGGCACACGGCAGGGGCTCCTCGTCCTCCCGCCACGCGCCCGCCGCCTCCGGCGCCGCGTCGCCCTCATCCCGCACCAGGAAGCGCCACGCGACCGCCTGCAGCAGCTCAGCCCTCGCCCAGTCCACCGCGAAGGGCGCGCACTGCGGACACGGGGCCGCACGTCGGCGCTGTGACGCCCACTCGGCGCCCACAGCCCCCCACGCAGCCGCCGCGCTCGGCCCGGCCGTGCCTCCCACCTGCCGGGACAGCTCGGCCCGGAAGCAGCGCTCCGCGACGGCTCCCAGCAGCTCGGCCACGACGTCCCCTACGGCGTCGTCCCGCTCCTCGGCCGCCAGCACGGACAGCCACTGCGCCTCGCACAGCCGCCCGGGGACCGCGTCCGGGGGAGCGGCGCTGGGGGTCCGCGTTTTGTCCCCGCGCTGCCGGGGAACGGCCGCGCGCTCGCGGGAGGCCATGGCCTGCACGGGGACACGGCGGCCGCGGGGCTGGAGGCGGCGGGACCGGGCTGCGCGCCCCCCCGGCCCGGCCCGGCCCAGCTGCCAGCCTCCCCACCTCCCCTCGGTACCTCAGACCCTTTCGGTGCCCTCCAGACCCCCCCCCCCGGACCGCCGCCCGCCCCGCTCACCCCTCCCCGCCGGACGGCGTCTCGGTCTCCACGGCAACGCCGGTCCCGAATCTCGGCGCTTTGTGAGGGCGTCGTCTCTGCGCGCCTCTCTTTTACGTCATCACTCGGCGCCGCCGTCTCCATGGTTACGGCGGGCAGCGGCTGAGCCGCGGAGCCGGGGTGGGGGACGGGGCCCGGGACCGGGATCGGGGCAGGGCGGGAGCCAGTCCCCGGGAGCACGGACCTGCGGGACCGCCGCGGGCCGCCATGTACCGCCGAGAGAAGAGCATCGCGCTGCGCAGCAGCTCCTCGGCGCTGTACAACAACCTGAGCGTGCTCCGCCCGCCCCACAAGCCGGTCGCCTGCCTCGGCGCCGTGCACGGCCCCACCGTCACGGTGGTCAGCGCGGGGGGGGACGCGGCGGGCTGCGCCCAACGGCAGCTGCAGGCCCGGGCGGGCGGCGGGGCCTCTCTCGTCACGCAGGTGAGACCCTCGCACTGCCCCTCGGCGCGGGCCGGGCCGCCATCCCCGAGCGGAGCTGGGACGAGCCGGGCGGGGTGCCGAGAGGGCCCTGGGGGAGGCCGGGTTCCGTGTGGTGGCACCGTGACAGCGGGCGGCAGGCGGTCACCGTGACCTCGGGCCGCGCTCCGGTTTCCCTGCGGGCAGCCCGGGGCGGCGCTCGCTCGGCCCTTGGCGCGGCGCTCTTGGCAGCTCCACGCTGCTGCAGGCGGGTGAGCCGTGCACCACATGGCCCGGCCGGTGCTGAGCGGCGGCGGTGGTGCGGCGGCGGTGGAGCGGAGGTGGTGCGGCGACGGGGAGAGGAAGAGCCCTCCCTGCTGCAGGACGTAGTGGGGCACTGCTGGGACGGAGGTGGGAGCCCACAGTGTCCGAGTTACGGGGATGTGCAGACAGAACATCTCGAGTTGGAAAGGACCCGTAGGGACCGCTGAGTCCGACTCCAGAGATGGGAGGGAAGGAGCCTCCTGGAGAGGCTTGGAAAGGTCTCAGAGGATGATGCAAGCCCGTCTCCTGCCACGTTCAACAGGAGCCAAAAACACAGGGCTGCGGGCAGCTTTGGGGGAGCAGCCAGGGCTGCTGGTCCAATGCTGAGCTGTGCTTCCTTCCAGGCTGCCTGGTGTGTCCTGCCGGCACGCATCCTGCTGGTGCTGACCTGTCAGAAAGGCATCCAGGTGAGGCGTTCTCCTGCACGGGGTGACAAACACTCACAGCACTGGGAAGGTGGCAGCTGGGCTCAGGGCTGTGTAATCAGAGCACTGCTGGAGATCCCTTGGGGCAGCAGTGGGCACAAGGCTGTAGGAGCTTTGCCACCGTCCAGGCCTCATTTGTCTTTTTTTTCTCTTTCCAGATGTATGAGTCAGATGGATCCATCATGGTGTATTGGCACGCACTGGATGTCGCAGAGCACCCTCCAGGTAAATCCCACAGCAGGAGCGCAGCGAGGAGCCCCTGGGCCCTCTACCCACTCTTCCCAGGGCTGTGAGACCGAGCGTTCCTGTCGTGCAGCCCGGTTCCTGCTGGCCGGAGACACCCACAGCATTGCTCCCGTGTCCAGGCTGGACTGAGCCAGGCCAGGGCCACTCAGCAGCTTAGCAGAAGGGTCTGGAGGAGGTTCTGCGTCACCCCAGCTCCACTGTCCAGGCACAGTGTGGGCTTGGGGTGAGTGGATGGGGACCCACTGTGGCATCTGCGGGGCCAGCAGCAGGGATGGTGCTCACACCAGCATCCCGGTGAATCACACCGCTGCGCCAGGTCCCCGCGTGCTGTGAGCTGCTGCAGGCTGCAAGCAGCTCCTGGTTCCCTTTCAGCACAAGCCGTGTTTGCCCGAGGGATCTCTGCAGCAGGAGAGCGCTTCATCTGCGTGGGTGAGTGAAGCACTGGGAGGAAGAGCGGGCAGGGCTGCACCAGGTGGCGTTCGTGTAGCCCTGGGTGAAGCGGGGTGACGTGGTGACGGCCGAAGGAGCTGTGCTCACCTCGTGGCTCCTGCAGGGAACTGCTCTGTGTGAGCGATCCTCACGCAGGCACGGGGCCTGGGAGAGAGTGTAGTGTGGCTGCAGACAGTGTGGGCTGGGGGCTGGCTGGTGGGACAGCAGGACAGCAGCGTCCCTGCCGAACACCTCCTCTGCTGTGGTCCTTCTGCAGGGATGTCCTCTGGGATGGTGCTGGTGTTCGACATCCCCCCCAAAGGGACCAACATCACGGTGAGTGAGGTCCTGAAGGAGCACCACGACGCCATCACCGACATCGCTGCCGAGCTGGGCCGGGCACCGGTATGTGTGTGGCTGCCAGCAGCTGCTGGGGCCAAAGTGTGCCATGAGGGGGAGGGGAGGGCAGGGGGCTGCAGCTGTCCCTCGGCGCTGTGGCTGCCTGGGGCCATCCTAACACGTGGCATGGTGGCCTCCTTGGCCAGCCCGGTCCCTGCTGCCTGCAGGCAGCACTTTGTAGGTGGCTGAGTGTCGGTCCTGGTTGGCTGGATTCTGGGAAAGACAAACTGCTGAGGCAGAGACCATCTTGACAGGGATGAGGAGCTGAGGCCCTTTCACACAAAGAGTGACTGTGAGAGTGTGACTAATTGCCAGAGAATACCCAGTGATACATCAGGGTGCGTGCCAGGACACAGAAGAGCTATTGAAAGCTAAAGACCAGACTTGTAACGAGAGCAAGCGAGCAAAACTGGCCGTGAACAAACACACACCAGAATGCAAGTTCCCACCATCAGGGAGCTACTGGCACAGACCCTCCCGAGCAGCGGGGTGAGGGGGGAGCACTGCCCCATCTCACCCCATCTGCGCAGGGATGGATCCTGGGCACTGAGGGGCACGGGGCTGCAGCTCTGCCCACACGGCCTGGGGAGGTGGGGAAGCTGAGGGCAGAGCTGCTCCTGGGGCAGGAGCCTTCTGGGGGCAGACGCCGCTTCCCCTCACTGCCCTCAGCAGATGGGAGGAGGTGTCTTACCACGCTGTCACCAACACCACAGCGACCCTTCTCGTGTCAGACGGAATAGCTCTGCCCAATTACGAAGCTCAGCCTGGAATCGGGATGGGGCTTCCTTTGGTTCACTCTGTGTGACACCTCTGCAGACACACTAATTGGCTTCCTCATTAACGGCTGCATCTTTCCCAGTGAGGACGCTTTGATACGCTTTCTCTAATTAGGTGCGTTTAACTTTCCCTGCGTTTGGGACTCCCTTGAACAATTAATTGCTTAGAACTCGTTCCCAATTAGCCTGGATATCGAGCTTGTTTGTGAGAGCTGTTCTGTCGTCCTGCTCCGTCTGACTGCTCTCCACCACGCAGCTCTGCTCTGCACTGCAGTGAGAGGGACGGTGCCGTGCCGTGAAAGCCCAGAGCACGTCCGTGTCGGGGTGAAGTGTGTTGAGGCTGCAAAGCAGAGGGAGGAGATGCAGTAATTGTTCTCACAATTTTCCCCTGTGTGTAATTAGCATTGCCAAACACAAACGTGTTTAAACTGAAACTCTCACACACAGTCACGGCTAAGCCTTCCTCTTTCACAGAATGTCAGCAGTTTCTGTGGGCAGTTGACCTTTAAGCTCGTTGTGCTGCAGGCTGTGGCTTTTGTGTGCTGGCAGCAGCAGCTTCTGCCTGGCATCCATCGGCTGCTCGCTGCCCTCTGCCACGGGCTGCCCCACGGCACCGCTGACCCTCAGCTGCCCCCACAGGATGGGGCCGGGGACCTGGTGACTGCTGATGATGCCGGGATGCTGTGCGTGTGGAGCTCTGGAGAGGAATTCTCCTTGCTCAACAGGATCCCAGCCTTTGGGTAAGTCCTGGCCGTGAGGCGATGCCCCATGCGCCCGGCCAGGCCGCTGCAGGGCTTTGTGTGGGCCGGGCCGGGAGGGGACGCACAGCCCTGCGTGTGGGCCTGCAGCAGGGAGGGGGAGGTGACCCGTGCCCTTGTGCCCAGCTGGACCTGCTCCTCTGTGAGGCTCTGGAATGGGATCATTGCTGCTGGCTACGGCAACGGGCAGATCCGGCTGTACGAGGCAGCCACGGGCAGCCTGCGTGCCCAGGTCGGCGCACACGCCCGCTGGATCTATGCTCTGGACCTGGCACCAGCGACTGGAAAGGTATGGCCTCGTGGGCCTGGAGCAGGGCAGGGGCTGCTCCACGGTCAGCACACCGTGCTGCGTCACCCCACTGTGCCCACGGCCTCTCCGCTGTCCCTCTGCAGCTGCTGTCGGGTGCGGAGGACTCCTTTGTTCACGTGTGGAAGCTCAGCAGGAGCCCGGACACTGATGATGTTGAGGTGAGTGTGAGACCGCGCGAGCAGCAGGGATCCCGGGCAGGGTCACCACGGGCTGCTGCTGTCCTGTTGGCACCACGGCTCGGGGCTGTGGGGTTACACGTCCTGCAGTGAGGGGTCGGAGTGCTGAAGTGCTGCGTGGAAACCCAGCCGGGCTCAGCCTGAGCTGCTGCAGCGGTTCGGCTCCTCCTGTTGGCACAGTCCTGAGGTTTGTCCTCAGCTGGTGGGGCGCAGGAAACGAATGGTGCCTGGGCTGCAAACCGGCCAGCTGTAGCCACGTCCTGCTGGCTCAGCTCTGCTCCTCTTCCTGCCCCGTGCTCAGAGGTGATGTGTTCGTAGGGTGCAGAGGCTGAGGCAGCTCGGGCTGTGCTTACTTAACTGCGCCCCTCTCCACACCTCTGTGCAGATCGAGCACTGCCACGCTGAGTGCGTCACCGACACCCAGATCTGCGGCGCCTGTTTCTGTGACCCCGAGGGAAACTCCTTTGCAGTGACCGGCTACGACCTCAGCGAGATCTTCTGCTACAGCCAGGTGTAGGCTGCGAGCCGTGCGGGCCGCCGTGGGGCTGCAGCAGGGAGAGCTGGGCTGCCGGCACCCCCCCACCTCCAGCACGGCGCTGCGCCCCGGCAGGGTGGGATTCTGCCTGCAGGTGGAGCTGAGATCGGTCCCTCCCAAAGCAGCCCTGCCCTCGGTGTGGCACGGCTGCACGTAGGGAGCGCGGGCCGGGAGCTGTGCTGGCTTCACGGGACCCAGCTGTGCTGCACTGCGGGTCCCTGGGCCAGGAGCTGCCCCGCACCCCACCCCCCCCCGAGCCCTCCCTGGGAGAACGATGCAGCCGAGGTGATGTGGCTGAGCAGCAGCAGACCCACCGTGGGCTCTCGTAGCGGCATTCCCGGCCGTTCCCTGCGGGGAGGAGCGGAACTGACTCCTCTCTTCCCCACGGCACCTTTCCTCCAGGCAGGAAGGGATCCAGGCCAAACCTGTGCTTCGTGCCGCTCCGGCCGGGTGGGATGCAGCAGTCGGTCCCAGCCCAGGCGGCCGCGCCCATGGGTGCCGCAGCACGGGCCGCCCTGGCTCGGGGCGCACGCAGCAGGGCAAGGCGAGGCCTCCCGCCCTGCCGGCCCCGTGGGCACGCGGGGCTCCCAGCAGGACTGCTGTGCTCAGCAGTCAGCCGTGCAGGGCTGCGGCTGTGCTCCTGTGCTGGAAAAAGCAGAGGCTGCGCTGCACTGCCGGGACGGCTGCGCGCCGCAGGGTCAGGCTGCGAGGTCACCGCGCAGAGCCACGGCCCCGCTGTCACCCCGTGGCCCCACACCGGGCTGTGCTGGAATTGGGGGCACGCTCCGTGCCGGAGCTCCCCCTGTGCTGCCACCGCCTCCCCCTCCGTGTCCCAGGCAGGGCTTGGCCGTGTCGCAGAGCTCCGTGTCCCGGCTTTCCCTGCCGGCTGCAGCAGCGCCGACCTGCTGGCTCCGCTCCCAGGGCCTTACGGGGCAGGGGGTGCGTGGGGGGCTCGGGGGGAGCTCGGCCCCGCTCAGACTGCCGCTCGGCAGGCAGGGTGGGAGCTTCCTGCAGCTCCTGGGTCCGGCGCGGCCCTGCGGGAGCTTTTCCTGCAGCTCCCGGCGGCGATGGGATCCGGCCCGGCCCCGTGCTGCTCCAGCTCCTGCCGTGGGGCGAGAGCCTCACGAGCGGTGGGGGCCCTTCCGCCCCACAGACCCCGCGTGCCCCGTTCCCACCGTGAGCACCGAGCCCCAGCCCCGTTCACGTTACGCCCCTGTGCTGCCCTCCCGGCCGCGCTCCCCCGTACGGCATCGCCCCCCGCCCCGTCCCCGAGCCCCAGACTGCGCCGTACCCCGCCCCAATAAACACCCCTGGCCGAGCCCCGTCGTGTCGCTGCTGTCTGTGCCGAGTGCCACGTTGCCGCGGCAGGGGATGGGGGGCGGAGGCCGTCCCGTTACAAAAGGCTTTATTAAAGGTTAAAATCGGCGCGGTGAGGCGCCCCGCTCACAGTGCTCGGGAAGGCGGGGGTACAAACAGCCCTTGAGGTGGGCGCGGGCGCCCGGGGGGGTTGTGCTGGGTTGGCACGAGCGGAGTAGAAAAGTGTACAAAGGGTTGTGCAGCACGGGGACACCGCGGCCGGGACCCACGCGGGGCCGGGACGTGTCCAAGGCACGGAGATGAGCGGGGCCGGCCGGGCCGCCCGCCGCCCCTCCCCCTGCGCCCTGCTCACAGCTTGGCCCCCACCTCCGCCAGCACAGAGGGGGGGGGGGATTTCAGCACCAGAGAGCCCGGCTGGGAGCGCCCAGCCCGGGCCAGCACCCTGCCACGGGCCCGGCCGGACCCCGGCCCCACTACGCTGCTCGGATCGGAGGTAGCACCAGCGCGGCGGGGGGGGGGGCCGTCGGCTCAGCAGCGCGCCGTGAGGGCTGTAAACCAGAGCGGCGGCGACGGCGGGCGCCCATAACGGGGACGGGGCTGTAAACAGGCGGTGGCACCGGGGGCCCGAGGCGGCCGCGGCTCTGGGGGAGGTGGAGCCCCCAGCCCGGCGCGGCCCGGGCCAGCAGGAGCCCGGCCGTGCCTCCGGCCCCGGGGAGCGGCACGGCAGCGGCCCCGGCTCAGGAGACGGGGGGCGAGGGCCGCCAGAAGCACCACTTGCTGCGGGTGTGCTGCTTGCGCTGCAGCTGCTCCTCGCGCTCCCGCTCCTTCTTGGAGCGCAGGTACAGGTCCTCCTCCTTCAGGTACCACACCGGCGGCCAGCGGTGCCGCTCGAAGTGCGCCTGGTTCTCTGAGGGGTGGGGAGGGGGGTCAGCGCACTGCCAGCCCCCCACCCCCCCCGAGCACAGCCAGCCCCTCCCTGAGCACAGCGCCCCCCTGAGCACAGCCAGCCCCCCCCAGCACAGCCCCTCCCCCCCACGAGCCCAGCCAGCCCCCCCCCCCCGAGCACAGCCCTCCCCTGAGCACAGCCCCCCCCCGCGCCCCACCTGGGGACATGAACTTCATCTCGCGGGGGAAGCGGCGGCACACGCTGTTGTAGTTGGTGCAGATGTAGTGCAGGCACCAGGCGGCCAACTGCCGGGCGTTGTGGAACTGCACGGACACCCATCAGGACGGGCCGGGCCGGGCCGGACACGGCACCCCGCAGCGCCCCCCCCCCCCCCATACCTGCGTCATCTCCAGGTAGATGATCACCTGCTCGTCGATCTCCACCTGCTGCATGAAGGCGCGGAGCAGCTCATCCACGGCGTACTGCTCTGCGGCACGGATGGGGCCGTGAGCGCGGGGTTACGCCGGGCCGGGATGGCTCTTACATAACGACCGCCCGGGGCCGCATCGATCCCGGCGCCAACCGTCCCCTAATTGTATCGGCGGCTGACGTCAACGGGCGGCCGGGGGGGCTCACCTGTGAGCGCCTGCAGCCGGGGCAGGCAGAGGCGGTTGGTGAGGATGAGCAGCTCCATGGCGTCCAGGTCGGGCGTGGGCGTGAAGACCCCCGTGTAGAGGAAGTCGAGGACGGCGCGCAGGCAGGCGCAGTTGGTGCCTGGCAGGGAGACCTGCAGGACGGGGGCGCGGGGACCGCCGCTGCGGGAAGGGCAGACCCCGCCCGGACCCCCGCACCGCCCACGTGGCCGAGGCCGAGCGGGCACAGCGCCGTGCCGGCTGCTCCCCGCAGCAGCCCCCCCCCCCCAGCCTCCCCTCGTTGCCCCGCGCCCTCACCTCGGCAGCGTAGCTCTCCCGGAACGCCCCCCGGAACATGGCCATCATCCAGTCACAGCCGGCGATCAGCAGCGGTTTGTGTGCCGGAACGGCCCCGTCGTCCACGCGGAACACCACGTCTGGGGAGCGCGGGGACGGCGATGCGCACCCAGCGCCGGCACTGCCGCGGGTGGCGGGGGGACGGGGGGGGGACGGGAGGGGGCCGTGGCCGTAGCGGAGGGGCGCCCCGAGCGGCCGCGCCGTACCTGCAAAGACGCCCTTCCCCAGGCACTCCTTGATGCGGTTGGCGCGGCGCACGTGGAAGGCTTTGGTGATCTCCTGGTTCATGAAGCTCTCCTTGTTGAGCACGTTGGCCACCATCATGCGCAGGTCGAACACCTCCAGCAGCTCGGCGATGGTGGCCACCTGCATCAGGTCGCCCCGCGCCTGCTCCAGCCGCCCGGTGTAGAGGTACTCGAGCACGGCGCGGAACGGCTCCGCCGCCACCGAGCGGTCCATGCACACCACCGTCATCCGCTTCTCCCTCCCCGCCACCGGGTCGGCCACCACCTCCCAGCGCATGCTGACGAAGCCTCGGCCCCACGCGGACAGATCGCGGGCGCCGTCCCCCGCCGGCGCCCGCAGCGCCTCGTCGCTCTGCACCGCGCGCAGAGCGCCCCGCGGCCCCTCGCCCAGCGCCCCCCGCTCCCCGTCCAGGCTGCGGGCGCGGGCGGCCGGCTCCTTGCCCGTCCCCAGCGCCCCCTCCAGGGTGAAGAGGTCGTAGAACTTGGAGCAGGACGTGGCCAGGTAGACGCGGTGCGCGAAGACGCGCTGCCCGCCCTGCAGCTGGAAGACGACGTCGGCGCACAGCGGGGTGCAGAAGAGCGCGGCGGGGCCCCAGGCGCGGCTGGCCGGCGGCTCGGGGATGCGGATGACCGGCGGGGGGGGCTTGGGGGGCAGGAAGGGCGCCTGCAGCAGCGGGCGCTGCATCTTCTTCAGGTGGGACTTCCAGAACTGCAGGTGGCGGCGGGAGATGAGCGCGGCGCGGATGGCGTTGTCGAAGACGTCCTTGATGCCGAACTGGGCCACCACGCTGGTCTCGTAGTAGGGGACGCCCAGCTCCTTGGCCACCTCGTGGCCCCGCTCCGGGGGCAGGATGTCCGTGGGTCGGATGGGCCTGGGGGGGCGCGGGGGGACTCAGCACCACGTGTAGGACCCACCGAGCGTAGGGGGCCCAGAGAGCATAGGGGACCCGGTGACTGGGGGGGGGACCTGCTGGTGTAGGGGACCCAGGCAGCATAGAGGACCCAGTGACTGGGTGGGACCTGCGGAGCATAGGGGACCCAGAGAGCATAGGGGACCCGGTGACTGGGGGGGGGACCTGCTGGGTGTAGGGGACACAGAGAGCATTGGGGACCTGGTGACTGGGGGGGACCTGCTGGTGTAGGGGACCCAGGCAGCACAGAGGACCCGGTGACTGGGGGGGGGGACCTGCTGGGTGTAGGGCACCCAGAGAGCATAGCGGACCCGGTAACAGAGGGGGGGGGGGGGGACCTGCTGGTGTAGGGGACCCAGACAGCATAGACGACCCGGTGACTGGGGGGGACCTGTGGAGCATAGGGGACACAGAGAGCATTGGGGACCTGGTGACTGGGGGGAACCTGCTGAGCACAGGGGACCCAGAGAGCATAGGGGACCCTGTGACGGTGGGGGACCCAGCCCTGCCACCCCCCCCCGGCACAGCCTCACTTGGCCAAGGGACGCCTGGCACGGTTGACGGCATCCAGGTCGGCGTAGCGCAGGTCCAGCTGGCAGCCCACCAGGATGATGGGCGTCCGCGGGCAGAAGTGTTTGATCTCAGGGTACCACATGGTCTTCACGTGGCGCAGGGAGTTGGGGTTGGCCAGAGAGAAGCAGAGCACCACCACGTCTGACCTGGGCCAGGAAGAGGAGGAGGAGGAGGAGGAGGAGGAGGAGGAAGGTCAGAGCCCTGCGCCGGCCTCCTGGGCACCAGCATGGAGATAGCCACGGGCAGCAGCAGAGGGGACCGGGCCCCACGCCGTGCCCCATAGGGGGGTCCCGCAGGGCATCGGGAGCAGCCCCGAAGCCACGGCTGTGTTCTGCCCAGGACGTGACCGGGAGCCATGCTGGAGCCGGGCCGGTGCCAGGACCAAGATAGACACCGCCGCCCGCCCTCGGGCCCCCCGCCAGCACGGGAGCCGCGAGCGATGCCGGCACCCACAGCCCCGCAGGACAGCGGTGGTGAGTGGGGGTCACGGGCAGGGGGTGGGTGTGGGCACCCCACGCTGTGGCATTCCCTGCACCCCCTCCGCCCCAACCCCGGGTGCCCCCTGTCCCACCGGGTGCCCCCGGCCCCGTGGAGGGGCGGTGGGAGTGTGCCCCATAGAGCTGGCGCGGGGGCAGCGATAGCAGCGGGGCCGTGCCAGGGGCTGAGGGCTGCGCTTGTTTACAGCCTGGGCATTGCGCGGGGGGGTCGGGACTTCCCCTGCTCAGCCATGGGGCATCTCGCACTGAGGGGCGGGGCGGGACCCTACGGGGTGGGACGGGACCCTATCTGGGTGGGATGGGGCCCTATGGGGGGGGGCCGGGACCCTACGGGGCACCGCACGCTGCAGGGACTGGGGGGTGTGAGCTGGATACAGCAGGACTCGGGGGTGTCCTGAAGCCCCCCCTGCAGTATGGGGGTCCTCAACAGCCTCGGAACCCCCAGGAGCCCCCTGGGACCCCACCCCCACGCAGCGGTGCCACCTCCACGGGGAGAACCTGGAGGGGGAAGGGAGATCCCTCCGAGGGCGATGTCGCCCCTGGGGGTGTCTGCGGGTCTTGGCCGGGGGGGTCTCGTGCACGGAGGGGGTCTCACCGATACGGGGGGGGGGGGGTCTCTCCCGGGGGGGGGGGTCTCTCCCGAAGGGTGGTTCCCCAGCTGGAAGGCTTAACCCGGGGGGAGGTCCCTCCTGGGGGGGGGGCACTGCCGGGGGGGGTTCAGTCCTGGTCTGCTCTCTCCCAGAGAGGAGTTTCTCTCCCTGGGGGGGCGCTCAGCCCGGAGGGTCGCTCCCTATGGGTGGGGGGGTCTCACCCAGAGCAGCGTCACCCAAAGGGGGGGTTCCCTCCCGGGGGGTCCCTCCGGGGCCCCGCCCCCCACCTGCCGTAGGCGAACCGCCGGTCCTTATGGTGGTCCCCGAAGGTGTCCCAGAGCCGCAGCGACACGCTGACCTCGTCCACCACATCGCGGGAGCGCTCCAGCACCTGGCGGGGGGGGGGGGGGGGAGGAGGCGCTGAGCGGGGCCCGGCGAGACCCCGCCGCCCCCCCCGGCCGCGCACCTCCTGGCAGACGCGGTACTGATCGATGGCCCACACGGTGGGCACGTGCGTGGCCAGCAGCTGGTATTGGCTCAGCGTCGCGTTGCAGGCGCGGGCGCAGATGAGGCGCGTTTTGCCCACCGCGTTGTCGCCCACCACCACGCACTTGATGGTCTCGACGTTGGGCCGCTCGTAATCCACGTCCAGGTCCATGGGGTCCCGCCGGCGCTCAGCGCCGCGCCCCGCGCCGCCCCCCGCCCATCCCCGCGCCGCTCCGCCGCGCCGCCGCCCGGGCCCGTTAGCTGCCGCCCCGCCCCGCCCCGCCCCGCCCCTCCGCCAATCCGCGACGGCCTCGCCTCGCCGCGCCCCGCCCCCTCCGCCCCGCCCCTCGCTCTCCGCCAATCCGCGCCCTCCCCGCCCCCCTCGGGCCACGCCCACGAGGCCTCTCCGAGCCGCGCCCCCGCGCGGCCCCGCCCGCGCGCGGACAAAGGGGCGCCGCCAGGGGGCGCCGCGAACACGTGACCGCCGCCAACCCCCCCGCTCCGAGCCGCGTCGGAGGCCACGCCCCCTCGTGGGCGGAGCCGCGCGGCAGGCCACGCCCCCTTCGCACGCCCACCCGCGGAGCGCGGACGGGGGGGGGGGGGACGGACGGCGGGGCGGGAGGGGCGCTGCGGGGACACCCGGCGGTATCACTGACACCGAGGGCTCAAAGGGCCGCCGGGGCTGCGGGGCTCACCGCGGGGACGTGGCCGGGGAGCGGCAGCCCCGACCCTCCCGTCCGCCCCCCGGCTGTGCCCGGCCCGCCGCTGCACGGGTGGCAGCCGCCAGCGGGGCCCGGGGGGCGCAGAGGGGCGCAGGGCCCGCAGGGGGGTCGTGGCACAGAGGATATGGGGCTGGGATATGGGGCACTGCGGGGACGCGGGGCAATGCGGGGCCGTGGGGAACGGACGGGGACACCGGCGGGGACGGGGGGCGCTGATGGGACGCGGGATGCTGCGGGGACACGCGGCGCTGATGGATCGGGCACGCGGGTGGGTGGGGAGGTGGGGCACAGCGGGGGCGCGCGGTGCGGATGGGGACGCGGACCTCCGGTGGGTGCGGGACGCGGCCCCGTGGGATCTGAGCCCCGCCGCCCCGCAGCCCCCCGCGCTGCCCCCCCCGCCGTACCCCCCCCCCATCCGCCGCCGCCGCCGCGCATTTTTTCGCTCTCTCGGGGCTTTGGGGTTTGAGGCCGCGGTGACCAAATAAGGGAAGCGGCGCCGTGCGGCCGCGGGTGGGGGCGGCCCCGCGTGGGCTCCCCGTGTCCCGCCGTGGGGCCCCGCACCGAAACGCGGTACCGCGTGGGGCCCCGCACCGCCCCGCGTTGCATCGCGGCACCGAACGCCGCGCCCACGGGACCGCGTGGGGCCGCCCCGCCCCCACACCCCGCGCCACGCGGGACCCGCGGCGCCCCCCCCGACCCCCCCCCCCCCGCCCCGCCCGGCTTTGGCTCCGCGCCCGGTGCCGCCCGCCCCGCCGGGTCCCGCCCGGTGCCGCCGGGTCCCTCCCCACCTCTGAGCCCGGGGCGGGGCCGCGCAGGAACTGCCGGGCGGTGCGGGGCGGTGCGGGGCCGTGGGAGCACCATGGGGGCCCCGGGGCTGGAGCGGCACCGCCTGGCGCTGCTGGCGGCACGGGAGGACGTGGGCAACCCGCGGGCGGCCACCAACTGGTGAGGGAACGGCGCCGGGGGTCCCGGTTGGGACGGGCTGCGGGGCCGGGCGGGGGGTTCCGGGGCGCACCGGGGCCGCGCACGTGGGTCGGACGGCGCGCGCCGAGGGCGGCGGGGACGGAGCGGCGACCCCGTGGGCGTGGGGTGGGAACGGGGAACCGGCGACGGGGCGCGGCCGCGGGGCGGATGACGGGGGGGGGGGCCGAGTTCCGCACGGTGCCCGCGCGGTGCTCGCAATGCCCCCCCGCCCCCCCCCCGCGTGGAACCGCGGCCGTTCCCCGCCCCGCCCGCGCGTGAGAGCCCCGCGGGCCCCCCCCTTCCCCCCCCCCCGTCGCACAGCGCTGCCGTCCGGGCCGCCCCCCCGTCTCCGCCCTCCGCTCCGTCCGCGACCGCTGCCCTCTGCCCGCTGCCCGTCCGCCCTCTGCGCCGGGACGCGAAGTCGCGCCGCCGGGGGGGCCGCCCGGTGCCGGTGTCGGTACCCGGGGGGGCGGGCACGGCGCTTCCCGCCGCTCCATTGTCCCCGGGCGGATGACGGCGGCACTTCCACGAATTGAGGCCGGCGGGGGGCGGGGGGCGGGGTGAGGGGCGGCGGCCGCGAGCCCCCGTGTGCCCCCACCCCCCGGTGCGACCCTTACCCGGCACTGAGCATCCCCCGCCCCCCCCCCCAGGGCCGTGTTCGCCTACGAGAAGCACCATGACCTCAGGCTGCTGGACTCGGGAGGTATGGGGGGGCTTTGTGCGGATTGAGGGGGGGGTCCGTGTGGGGTCCCGCGGCGCACGGCCCCCCCTGACCCCCCTCCCGCAGCCGGCGGCGTGGACGAGCTGGCGGCGAAGTTCTGTGCCAGCAGCATCATGTATGGGCTGTGCCGAGTGCGGGACCCCGGCAGCGGCGCCCCCCGTGTTGTCCTCATCAGCTGGGTGAGCCGGGGGGGCGACGGGGGTCTGTGCCGTGCCAACCTACAGCGGGCACGGCACGGCTGGGCCTGGGTGGGGGGGGGCAGCCGGGGGTGCCGGGGGGACGGGGATGGGCCGGGTGGGCGCCGTGCCGGCAGCTCTGAGCCCTGCGCCTGTGCCAGGTCGGGGAGGAGGTGCCCGAGTCCCAGCGCCAGGCGTGCGCCGGACACCTGCCCGCCATCAGAGCCTTCTTCAAGGTGAGCCTGGAGCCCGGGGGGGGTCCATCCAGGGTCCCCACCCCCCCCTTCCTGCCCCGCAGCCCCGACCTTTGCTTGCTGCTGCGTGCGGTGCATTCCTGGAGCTGCTGACTCAGGCGCTGCCGTTCCCAGCTCCCAGTTCCAGCTCCCAGTTCCAGCCTTGGCTGCGCCGTGGCTGTGGTTGGGCTCCCTGCCCCGGCCCCGTCCTGCCCCGGCCCCGTCCTGCCCCGTCTGCTCTGCCCTGCCCTGTGGGGCTGGGGCTGCCCCCCGCCCGTGCCCCCATCCCTGCACTCCCTGGGGCGAGATCCCACGTCTGGATCCGGCCCCACATCTGGATCTGCTGAGCGCCGCTGGGAACGGTGCCCGGTATTCCCCGGGGACGGTTTGGGAGCGGATCCCGGGGGATGGGGGGGGGGGGCGCTCAGGGCGCCGTGGGGCCGACGCCGTCCCCGTCCCGCTGCCAGGAGGCCACCGCCGTGCTGAGCGCCCGTCGTGCCGAGGAGGTGACGCAGGAGGGGCTGAGCCGCGCGCTGGCACAGCTGGCCCCCGCCGCAGCGCCGAGCACCAGGAGGACCCCCCCGACGGACAGCGAGGAGTTGGTGGTGAGCGGGGCGGGGAAGCGGGACGGGGCGGGGGGTCCCCGCGGGTGCTGCAGCGCGCCCTGAGCCCCGCTGCTCCGCAGGGCACCAACTACCGTAAGACCAACCCGGCGCTGGAGATCCGCCGCACCAAACGGGACTCCTTCTGGGCTCAGGCGGAGGTGAGGGGGTGTGGGTGGGTGCCGAGGGGGGCTGCGGGGTCCCGTCCCGCTGAGTCCCTGCGGTGCAGCGCGAGGAGGAGCAGCGGAAGGAGGAGGAGCGGCGCCGGGCGCTGGAGGAGCGCAGGAGATGGGAGAGGGAGCGCATGGAGGAGGAGCGCAGGGACGCGGCGGAGCGCGAGCGGCGCTGCAGGGAGAAGGAGCAGCGCATCGAGGAGCAGCGGTGAGACGGCTCCGCCCGCGGCCCTGAGCCCGGCGCCCGTGGGTGCCCGCCGTCCCCGTGTGCCCCCTGCGCCGTGCCCGGCACCCGGAGGTGCAGCCGGAGCCGGCACTGAGCTCCCGTCCCCGCAGGAAGGAGCAGGCGCGGATTGAGGCGGAGGAGCGCAGGAAGGAGCAGCAGCGATGGGTGCGTGGGGCCGAGGGCTGCGGGGTGCAGCGGTGCCACGCGGTGCTGCGTCCACCCCGCGACCCCGTCCCCGCTGTCCCCTGTTCCCACATCCCCAGCCCCACATCCCCAGCCCCACGTCCCCATCACCGCATCCCCGTCACCACGTCTCCATCCCCGCTTCTCCATCGCCGTGTCCCTGTCACCCATGTTCCCATCCCCACATCCCCATCCCTACGTCTCCACCACCGTATCCCCATCACCACATCTCCATCTCCACATCCCCAGCCCCATGTCCCCATCACTGCATCCCCATCACCATGTCTCCAGCCCCACTTCCCCATCATCGCGTCCCTGTCCCCGCAACCCCATCCCCACATCCCCATCCCCACATCTCCATCACTACCTCACCGCGTACCCATCCCCACATCCCCATCCCCACATCCCCATCGCCATGTCCCTATCGCCATGCCTTCCTCCCCACGTCCCCATCTCCACGTCCCCATCCCCATCCCTGTCCCCGCATCCATCCCCATCCCCACAGGAGCAGCAGCAGCGTGAGCACGAGGCGGCAATGCGGGATCGCTTCCGGCGCAGCGAATCCATTGAGAAGGCAGCAGTGAGTGGGGTGCCGAGGTGGGGGACAGCGGAGGGGGGGGTCCGGGGGTCCGCCGCCCCCCAACGCCCCCCGGTGCTGCAGGAGGCGGCCGTGTTGGTGGCGCAGCGGGCACAGAACCCGCGGGAGTTCTTCCGGCAGCGGGAACGGGCGGGATCCACCTCGGGCAGCACTTCGGGCACCGCGCCGCCCGCCGGCCCCCTGGGCGCACGGCCCGGTACGTGGGGGGGGGGTTGGGGGGCGGCCGGGGGGCTCCTGGTGGATGTGTGCTGACTGTGCCCCCCCAGGCGCCCGCCGCCCCTTCCTGCGGTACCAGCGCAGCCTGACCGAGTCCGCCTTCATCTTCCGCCGCCCGGAGCCCCCCGCTTCTCCTACACCCCCCGATCCCGGGACCTTCCAGGCTGCGGCCCCCCCCAGCCCCCGCCGACCCCCGGGGACACCCCCCAGCCCGGCCGGGGTGGGGCCCCCCCACGCCGGCAGCCCCGTAGGGACGTGGCGCCCACCCTGTGCCACCGTGGGGAGCCCCCCCAGACCCCCGGGGGCGGGGACTCCGTCTCCCATCAGCCCCCCTGGGCCCCCATCCAGCCCCCCCCGGCTGCTGAGCCCTCTCAGCCCTCCCGGGTCGGGGTGCCCTGACAGCACTCACAGAGCGGAGCCTCTGCCCCCCAGCAGCACTTCAGGGCTGGGCCCCCCCAGCAGCACCGCCAGGGGGCCGCCGCCCCTCAGCCCCCCCCGGCAGCCCCCCGCTGGCACTGTGGAGGAGGAGGTTCTGCCCCTGCCCAGCCCCCCCAGCACCCCCCTGGATGAGGAGGGGCCCCCCCCGGGCACCCCCCCGTTGCCCAGCCCCCCGGCGTGGGGGGCTCCAGAGCTGCCAGTGGGGCTGGGTGAGGGGGTCCTGAGCCCTCAGGAGGGCCCCCCTCCACCTGGGCTGCCCCCCGCCCCACTGCCCCCCCGCAGTCCCAGCCCCCCCGGCCTGAAGGATGCAGCAGTGCCCTGCCTGGCACCCCACGAGCTGCAGCAAGGTGGGTGCACGGAGCCTCCCCGGTGTGGGGCTGGGATGGGGTTCCCTCACAGTGTACCCCCACCTTGCACCTGGCCCGGGGGGGGCTCAGCCGTGTCGACACCCCCTCCTGCAGGGACAGGTGGGGAGCACCAGCTGGAGCCAGAACCGGGCACCAGGGGGCAGAATGGCATTGGGGGCTGGACACCCCTTTGGGACCCCCCAGAGCAGGTATGGGGCGACTGGTGGCACTGGGATGGGGTTGGGGGTGATTAATGGGGCTGGGGTCGATGGATGGGGCCGGGTGGGGGGCAGAGGGTGGTGGCAGTGTGGGGCTGTGGGTGGCGGTTGTGGGGCTGGTGGGCAGCAGGCAGGGGGCAGCTCTGGGGCTGAGGGCGGGATGGGGGTGATGGGGCCTTCAGGGCAGAATGGGGCGGGGGGAACACACAGGACGTGGGGGGGGGCGGGAGGGGGGCTCAGCGTTGGGGACCCCCGGGCGCTCTCCCGCAGGGTGCTGAGCCCGGTGCCACCATCCTGCCGCAGCCGCTGCATAAAGCCAAGCCAGGTACGTGCCCCCCCCGCCATGCCCCCAACCCCCCCAGTGCCCCCCACCGCCTCCCCCCGGCCTCACCCTCTGCCCCTCTCCCAGGTTTCACCCAACTCCTGACCCCCGGCGCCTCCCCCCCGCCCGAGGACAAGGCGCTCTCCCCCCACGCTGTGTAATTGGGGGGGGGGGGCAGCAGCACTACGCCCCCCTCAGCTCTCCACGGCACCGCACAGCCGGGGCTGCCCCACACCTCACCCCGCTCAGAGCGCGGTGCCCGCAGCCCCCCCGGCACCGCGCCCCGCACTGACCCCCCACCGCCCCCCCCCCCCGTACAGCAGCTTTGGGAGCAGCCGCCCCACGCAGCCCCAGCGCCGCAGCACCGTGCTGGGGGGGCAGACCCCCGCCGGGGGGGGCCACGCAGCGCCCCCCGCCCCAATGAGACGCGGCGGCTGTTAAATAAATTTTAATGCACGTGGACGAGGTGGGGGCTTTGGCTGGTCCTGGCCACGGTTAGGAGTGTGAGGCATAAAGCGGGGGGGGGCCGACCCCCCCCCCCAGGGCTGGACCCGCGCCCACCCATTGCGGGGGGTCAGCCCTGAGCACCATCCGGGCGGGAGGGGGGGGGGGAGCCCCGAGCCCACCCTGCGGCGGCGGCAGCAGCTCCGAGCGACCCCCCCCCCACCCCCGGCACCGTACGTTCCAGTTTCTCCCCAAGAAGAGCAGCCCTGAGCACCGGGACCCCCGACCCGACCCGGGGCGCGTCCCCACGGTGGCCCTCCTCCCCAGAACCCCCCGGGGGTGCCGGGCTCACACCTGGGACTGGAGGCGGCCGGGGGGGCGCGGGGGGGCGGCGCGCTCGGTGTCGGAGCTGGAGCTGCCGGGGCTGGAGGAGCCGGAGCCGGGCGGGGGGCGCGGGGAGGGGGCGCGCCGGGTTCCCCCCCGGCCCTTCAGGGTGCTGAGCTTCGCGTCCAGCGACAGCGTGCGGGGGCGGGCGCGGGGCCGGGGGCCGCACCCGGCGGGGGGGGCGGCGTGCGGGGGGGGGCCCTCGAAAAGGGAGAGCCACGGGGGGCAGCCCCGGGCCCCCCCCGTCAGCACCGCAGCGCGCCGCGTCAGGATGTCCGTCACCGCCTCGATGTCGTCGGAAGGGTCAATAGCTGCGGGGAAGGACGGTCAGCGGCGGGGGGGGCGGGGGGGGCGGGGGAGGGGTGCGCCCCACGGAGGGGGGTGTCCGAAGGAGGGGTGCGCCCCATGGACACGGCGTGCAGCACAGCTGGGTTGTGCACCAGGACTGTGACAAAGGGGATCTGCGCTGGAACCAGGGGAGATGGGATGCGCCCCGTGGGGATGCGCCCCGTGGCCGGGATGCGCTCCGTGGCCGGGATGCGCAACTGCGGTGCGCTCTGCAGCCCCGCTGTCCGGGCTGTGCCCGCGGCAACGCAGCCGGGGGGCGCCCAGCAGCCGGCACAGCCGCGCCCCGTCCCGAGCCGTGCCCCACAGCCGCGGCCACGGCGGCGGAGGCCCCGTACGTCACCTGTCACTGTAATAGGAGGAGAGCAGAGCGCGGATCTCCGCCGAGACGGCGTTATCCTGCAGCAGGAGCCCCTCGCAGGACGGGGGCACGGCCGGGCCGGGCAGCGCTGGCACAGAGCGCAGAGAGGAGCGGAGAGGCGGGGAGAGCAGACGGCAGAGAGCCGGGCAGCAGAGGAGGAAGAGGAGGATGAGGAGGAAGAAGAGCGGCAGGAAGAGGAGGAGGAGGAGGAAGAGGAGCAGAAGGAAGAGGAGGAGGAGGAGGAGGAGGAGGAAGAAGAGGACGCGGCTGCGCTCACCCATCTCGTGGTACAGCGATCCCTGGCGCGGCAGCGGGGCGGGAGGGCGGCGCGGCGGCGGCACATCGATGCGCATCAGTTCGTCACAGCACTGCTTCCATTGACCTGCGGGCACGGGGGGACGGGGCGGGACGGGACGGGACGGCTGCTGAGCCCCGCACCGCGAGGGGGGGGCGCGGGGCGGGGCGGGGTGCGGGACGGGGCGGCCGGGGGCGCCGTGCTGCCGCGGCCCCACGCACTCATGTCGTAGAAGTGCTGCCAGAACGCCTCCATCCAGCGCTGCGTCTCGGCGCGGCTCTCGGCCAGCAGCGTGTGGGTCACCTCCTCGGCCCCGTAGCGGTTGGTGACCGTCACGCTGTGCAGTTTGCCCCGCGCCTCCTGCTCCGTGGCGCGGATCCGCGTCTCCTGCGCGGCACGGCCGTCAGTCCGCCGCCCGCAGCCGCCCCCCCCACCCCCCACCCCACCCCACGGGACCCCACCTTATTGATGGCGATGGTGAGCGCGGGCTGCACGCCGCCCTCCGCCTCCTGCGCCCGCCGGTAGCACAGCAGGTTGGTGCCGCGCAGCACGCAGAACAGCCGCGCCCAGCCCTGCGGCTCCCCCGGCGCCTGCTGCGGGGATGGGGCCCGTAAGGACCGCGGCACGGGGGGGTGCGGCCCCCCTCCCCCCCCCCCCCCCCACCGCGGGGATCCCTCTCCCATCGCACCGCAGCCCACAGCCCGACGGCGGCGATGGCTGAGAGCGGAGGCTGCTGCCACTGCCCGACCCCGCAGCACCCCCGGCCCGTTTCCATCCCACCCCCACCGTGGTGTCCATCCCATCCCCATCTCTTTCCCTCCACATCCCCAACCCATCCCCATCCCATCCCCACCCCATCCCATTCTGCCAACATTCCCATCCCATCCCATCCCATCCCACCCCCATCCCACCCCCATCTCATCCCCATCTCATCCCCAGTGCCATCTGTGTTCCCAAATACATCCCATCCCATCCCCTTCCCTTCCCCTCCCCATCCCATTCCCATCCCACCCCCATCCCCTTCCCTTCCCCTCCCCATCCCCTTCCCATCCCACCCCCATCCCCTTCCCCTCCCCATCCCCTTCCCCTCCCCATCCCATCCCACCCCACCCCCACCCCATCCCATCCTGCCAACATTCCCATCCCATCTCCATCCCCCCACAGCACCACCCCCTCCACTTCCCAATTCCCATCCCCATCCCCCCGCACCCCCCCCATCTCTCCCTCCCCCACACCCCTCTGTACCCCCCCCCCCCCAGCACACACCTGCACCTTCAGGAAGCCACACATCACCTGTGCAGCCATGCAGTGGGGCTGTGCAGCCAGGCGGCAGCACATGCTGCCATACAGCGGCAGCCAGAAGGAGCTCTCCTCTGGGTGGGGGGGCACACAGTGCACTCAGGGGCTGTCCCAGCACAGGCAGGACCCCCAGCTCATCCCCCCCCCCCCCCCCCTCCCTTGCTGTGACCCCATCCCTACACTTGGACCCTCCTCCCTGAAGCAGACAGGACCCCATGGTTTCCTGCCCCCCCCCCAGCCGTGCAGTGCTCACCGTTGCAGGCGATGGCGAGGTCGTGCGTGCGGAATCCATCCTGCACCTCTGCCAGGGACAGCACCGTGTGTGCCAGGAGGTGGTATTTGGGGCCCCTGCAGGGAGTGGGGCTGAGGGGCACTGCGCACCCCACGGCCCCACTGCCCCACATCCCACATTTGCACCCCCCGCGCTCCTGTATGCCAACATCCATTTCTGTTTCCACCTCCATTCCCATCCCATCCCAACCCCATCCTTGTCCTTGTCCCCATCCCATTCCCATCCTCAGCCCCATTCCAACCCCATCTCTGCTCCCATCCCCATCCCCGTTGGGACACAGGGATATGGACACTCGGGGACATGGAGGTGTGGAGTAATGTGGGTGCAGTTCATCCCCACCCCATCCCATCTCCATCCCACCTCTACCTCCATCCCCATCCTCATCCCATCCCCATCCCATCTCCACACCATCCCACCCCCATCCCCATCTCCATCCCCATCCCATCCCACTCCCATCCTCATCCCACCTCCACTCCCATCCCCATCCCCATCCCCATCCCCATCCCATCCCACACCATCCCACCCCTATCCCCATCTCCATCCCATCCCCATCCCCATCCCACCTCCACACCATCCCATCCCCACCCCCATCCCATCCCACTCCCATCCCCATCCCATCTCCACCCCCATCCCCATTCTATTCCCATCCCATCCCCATCCCCATCCCAACCCCACCTCCACACCATCCCACCCCCATCTCCATCCCCATCCCATCCCATCTCCATCCCCATCCCCATCCCCATCCCCATCCCCATCCCATCCCATCCCATCCCATCCCATCCCATCCCATCCCACCCCATCCCATCCCCCACGGCAGGACGCAGTGACACACGCAGGCACTCACGGCACGCTGGGCGCAGGCAGCAGCAGAGCCCCCCCCCCGTTGGCAGTGGGGCTGCCGGGCCCCCCATCCATGGTGGCACGCAGGCGGCGCCCAGCAGAGCGGCCCAGGGAGCTGCTGAGTTTGCTGGCCAACTTCCTGGGCGCGCTGCCCCCCACGTCCTCCCCCAGCCCTGCGCTGTACAGCTCCACCTTCAGCAGGAAGTCCGGCCCGGCCTCCGAGCTGTGGGCAGCGTCAGTGGGGGTGTGGGGGGTGTGGGGGGTGTGGGGGGTGTGGGGGTTGTAGGGTGTAGGGATAGGAGGATGTGGGGACAAGGAGACACGGATGTGCACATGTGGGCTGTGGGGACACAGTGTGGGACGTGGGGATGTAAGGCTGTACAAATGTGGGGGCACGGGGACACGGGGATGTGCAGTGTGGGGTGGGGGGATATGGGGATGTGGGGTCATGGGGACACGGGGACACGGGGATGTGGAGGTATGGGGGCGCGCACAGGTGGGATGTGGGGACACAGATATGTATGGGACAGGCAGACACAGTGATGTGGGGACATGGGGACATGGGGACAGGGGGACATGGTAACATGGGGACGTGGGGACATGGGGACAGAGGGATACAGGGCCATGGGGACAGGGATATGGGAACATGGGGACATGGGAACATGGGGGCACAGGGACACAGGGACGCGGGGACATGGGGACATGGTAACATGGGGGCACAGGGACATGGGGACACGGGAGCATGGGGACAGGGATATGGGGACATGGGGACATGGGGACAGGGGCACGGGGACACGGAGACGCAGGGACATGGGGACAGGGGGGCATGGTAACATGGGGACGTGGGGACAGAGGGATACGGGGGCATGGGGACGGGGCTATGGGGACAGGGGAACATGGGGATATGGTAACATGGGGGCATGGGAACATGGGAACATGGGGCATGGGGACATAGAGACGTGGGGACATGGGGACAGGGGGGTATGGGGACAGGGGGACATGGTAACATGGGGACATGGGGACACGGGGGCATGGGGACGTGGGGACAGAGGGATACGGGGGCATGGGGACAGGGGAACATGGGGATATGGGGACAGGGGGCACGGGGACACAGGGATGCGGGGACATGGGGACAGGGGGGCATGGTAACATGGGGACATGGGGACACGGGGGCATGGGGATGGGGATATGGGGACAGGGGAACATGGGGATATGGGGACATGGGGACATGGGGACAGGGGGCATGGGGACACGGAGATGTGGGGACATGGGGACAGGGGGACATGGTAACATGGGGACATGGGAGCAGGTGGCATGGGGACACAGGGATGCGGGGACATGGGGATGTGGGGACATGGGAGCAGAGGGACACGGGGGCACGGCGCTCACAAGAGCACGGCGTTCTCGAAGCAGATGTCGGTGAGTGTGCGGTCCACCAACACCATCTCGGTGTCGTAGATCTCCACGCCGAGCTGCAGGAGGCAGAAGACGGCGCAGCGGTGCAGCTCTGCGCGGGGCGGGGGGTCAGGAGGTGCAGGGAGGGGGGGTCAGGGACCACCACCCTCCCCACCCCCCACTCACCCCCTTTGTTCCTGAAGTACTCCGTGTCCTTCCACATCAGTGGGATGCGCAGGTCTGGGAGGGGGGGCCGGAGGTGAGGCCGTGGGACCCCTCCTCACCCGGGGCCAGCGTGGGACCCCCAGTGCCCTCCCCACACCACGGGACCCCCAGTGCCCTCCCCACCACGGGACCCCCAGCATCCCTATAGCATGGGACCCCCACTGCACTCCCAGTTATGGGACTCCCAGTACTCCCCCAGCCATGGGACCCCCAGTGCCCACCCCACCATGGGAGCCCAATGCCCCCCAGCCATGGGACCCCTGGCATCCCCATAGCATGGGACCCCCACTGCATCCCAGTTACGGGACACTCAGTTCTTCCCCAGCCATGGGACCCCCATTGCCCTCCTCACCATATGACCCCCATTGCCCCCCTGACATGGGATGCCCGGTGATTCCCCCACTATGGGACCCCTGACAACACCAACATGGGACCCCCACCCCGGAAGTCAGTGATCCCTCACCATGGGACCCCCAGTGCTCCTCCAGCCATGAGACTCCCAGGATCCCCACACCATGGGACCCTCAAAGCATCCCCACACTCTGGGACCCCCCATTGCCCTCCTCACTATGGGATCCCCAGTGCCCTCCCAGTTATGGGACTCCCAGTACTCCCCCAGCCATGGGACCCCCAGTGCCCCCCAGCCATGGGACCCCTGGCATCCTCACACCATGGGACCCCCACTGCATCCCCCATTATGGGACAACCAGTTCTCCCCCAGCCATGGGACCCCCACTGCCCTCCTCACCATGGGACCCCCAGCATCCCCACACCATGGGACCCCCAGTGCATCTCCACACTACGGGACCGGCCCCCAACGTCCTCCTCACCATGGGACCCCCAGTACCTCCCCACACTACGGGGCCCCCATTGCGCTCCTTACCATGAGATCCCCAGTGCCCTCCCCACCACGGGACCACCAGCATCCCCACACCACGGGACCCCCAGTACCTCCCCACGCCATGGGACCCCCAGTGCATCCCTACTCTATGGGACCCCCACTGCCCTCCTCACCATGGGCCCCCCAGCACCCCCCCGCCACCCCCCCAGCAGTGGATGCCCAGTGCCCCCCCCCATCCATAGGACCCCCCAGCATCCCCCCACCACGGCACCGCCGGCGCTCCCCATACCCGAGACGCAGACCCTCCCCCGGCACGGCAGCCGCTCATCCGTGGGTCCGGCATCCGAGGGGCTGCAGGGAACAGCGCGGAGCCGTGATGGCTGCGGGGACCCCCTGCGCCCCCCCCCCGTGCTGCTCACCGCCTGGCCGCGCGCTGCATCACCTGCGCCTCCTTCATGCGCTGCAGCTCGGCCATGTAGGCCAGGATGCGGCTGTTGCAGACCTGCAGGCTCTTGGTGGCCTCCAGCGCCTGCTCCCGCTGAGTGCAGGCAGCCAGCAGCTTGCAGGCGCCCTCCCGCATGCGGATCTCGTGGTCGATCTTCTTCTGGATGTCCGTGTCCTGTGGGGTGGGCGCCGCGGCTGTGGGACCGGGGCGGGGGGGTCCCTTGGGGGTCCCTTGGGGGTCCCGTGGGGGTCCCACCCCCGCCGACCCACCCCAAGCTGCTTGAATGCACCGGTGCCCCACGGCCCCGTCGGGGTGCAACACCCCGGAACAGGTCCTGCCCCCCACTGGGGCACCCCACGGCGGAGCCCCACGGACGCACTGTGTGCCCCATGGACACATCGTGGGCTCCTAAAGTGCCACGTGCCCCACGGAGCCCACATCCCTACAGAGACACCGCCAGCCCTATAGACATCTACCCACCCCACGGGGCAGCCCCCAGCCCCACAGACACATCACCCGCCCCATAGGGCAGCCCCCAGCCCCACAGGTGTGCCACACACCCCACGGGCACACAGCGCACCCCACAGACGCACAGAGGAATGGAGAAGACGCGTACATCCCGACACCACCCCGTGCCCCACAGATTCCTTGGGCACCCCACAGAAATGCCGCAGACCCCCCACGCACCACGTGCCCCACAGACACACTGCTCACCCCACGGACGCACTGAGAAGCTGCGTGCCCCACACTGACATCGTGTGCCCCACAGATGTGCCCCACAGCCCACAGTTCCGTTGCGCACCCCACGGGAAGGCCATGCAGCCCCACGGACATCCCATGCCCTACAGACACATTACAGACCCCACAGGGGGCCCCTACACCCCACAGACACATCTCATGCCTTACAGATGCATTACACACCCTATGGAGGACCCCCATAGACACATCACAACCCCACAGCCACATCACACACCCCACAGAGGACCCCTATACCCCATAGACACAGCTCATACCCTACGGGTGCATTACAGACCCCCCGGGGGGCCCCTACACCCCACACACATTTCTCATGCCTCACAGATGCATTACACACCCCACAGACACATGACACACCCCCCACCCCACATCACACACCCCACGGGGGACCCTTACACCCCATAGACACATCTTACGCCCCACAGCCACATCACACACCCCACAGAGGAGCCCTACACCGCTCAGAGACATCTCACGCCCTACAGGTGCATTACACACCCCATGGAGGACCCCCCCAGCCCCACAGCCACATCACACACCCCACGGGGGACCCCTACACCCCACAGAGACATCTCATACCCTATAGATGCATTACAGACCCCACAGGGGACCCCCTACACCCCACAGACACATCTCATACCCTATAGACGCATTACACACCCCATGGAGGACCCTGACACCCCACAGCCACATCACACACCCCATAGAGGACCTCTACACCCCACAGACACAGCTCATGCCCCACAGATGCATTACACACCCCTTGAAGGACCCCCATAGACACATCACAACCCCACAGCCACATCACACACCCCACGGGGGACCCCTACACCCCACAAAAACATTACACACCCCACAAGGGACCCCTACACCCCACAGACACATCTCATACCCTATAGATGCATTACACACCCCATGGAGGACCCCCCCAGCCCCACAGCCACATCACACACCCCATGGAGGACCCCTACACCCCATGGACACATCTCATACCCCATGGGGGACCCCTACACCCCACAAACATACCTCATGCCCCACAGATGCATTACACACCCCATGGAGGACCCCTACACCCCACAGACACATCTCATGCCTTACAGATGCATTACACACCCCATGGAGGACCTCCCCAGCCCCATAGACACATCACAACCCCACAGCCACATCACACACCCCACGGGGGACCCCTACACCCCACAAAAACATTACACACCCCACAAGGAACCCCTACACCCCATAGACACATCTCATACCCTATAGATGCATTACAGACCCCACAGGGGACCCCTACACCCCACAGACACATCTCATACCCTATAGACGCATTACACACCCCATGGAGGACCCCCTTACACCCCACAGCCACATCACAACCCCACAGAGGACCCCTACACCCCTCAGAGACATCTCATACCCTATAGATGCATTACACACCCCATGGAGGACCCCCCCAGCCCCACAGCCACATCACACACCCCACGGAGGACCCCTACACCCCACGGACACATCTCATACCCCATGGGGGACCCCTACACCCCACAAACATACCTCATGCCCCACAGATGCATTACACACCCCATGGAGGACCTCCCCAGCCCCATAGACACATCACAACCCCACAGCCACATCACACACCCCACGGAGGACCCCTACACCCCACAGCCACATCACACACCCCACAGCCGTCACCCCCCCCCCCGAGGACCCCCACAACCCCCCCAGAGAACCCCAACACCCCACAGACCCCCCGCGTGCCCACCCTGCGCCCCGATCCCCCCCCATTTCCCTTCCCCACACCCCACAACCCCCACCCCCACAACGGGTTTGGGGGGGGGGGGGGTACCCCACGACCACCCCCCACTCACAGCACCGCGGCGCTCCATCCCAGCTCAGGGCATCCACAGCCCCCGGTAGAGCCGCAGCGGTGACATCACCGCTATAAATACCCACTGCAGGGGGGGGGGGGCGAGCGGAGCCCCCCCCATGAGACCCCCAGCGAGTCAAACCCCATTGAAAGGCACACAACGGCAGGGCGGGGGACCCGGGGGGGGGGGGGGGGGCGGCCGGAACCGGCCGCCCCCCCCCCCCCCCCCGGGTCCCCCGCCCTGCGGAAAACAGGGGGCATTCCACCCCCCCCCCCCCCAACCCTTATGACCCCCCCATTACCTCCAAGCTGAGAGCGATCTGCCGGATGTAAAGCATATTGAGGTCCTCCAAGATGCGCAGCTTATCCGCCACCTCCATCGGCCCCACCGATACCGGGAGCGGGGACCCCCCCCCCCGAAAGGGCTGAGAGCGGAGAGAGAGAAAAAAAGGGCCCTTTCATCACTCCCCCCCCCCCCCCCCTTTTCCCCCCCCCTCCGCCCCAACCGACGGAACAAACAGCCGTTGTGCGGGGAAAGGGCAGCGCGGGTGGATAATGGGGTGCGGGGCTTTGGGGACGTGGCACCCCCCCCCCTCACTGCCCCCTATCGGTCCCGTTGCGGTGCTTCCCGCACCCCCACCCCGGTACCTGCCCCGCTCCCGGCCCCGCAGTTCCGCACGGCTCCGCACCGCGCACGGAAAGGCGGCGATCCCCGCCCGCCCCCCGCATTCCTCCGGCGGCGGCGGCGGCGGCGGCGGCGGCTCAGGTTACAGAGGGCGGCACCGCACCGCGGGGCGGGGAAGGGGGTGCGGGACGGGGGGGGGGAGGAGCGCCCCCTGGCGGCGGGACGGGGAAGGGGCGCTGCGAAGGGATCGTGCGGGACGGTGCGGGTCCACATGGCACGGAACGGCACGGAACGGCACGGAACGAACGGTACCGAACGGCACCGAACGGCACGGAACGAAAGGCACGGAACGGCACGGGGCTCCATAGCACGGCACGGCCCCACAAAGCACGGCACAGTGCAGCACAGCACGACCCTACAGAGCACTGCACGGCCCTACAGAGCACTGCACGGCCCTACAGAGCACTGCGCGGCCCTACAGAGCACGGCACAGTGCGGCAAGGCACGGCCCTACAGAGAACTGCATGGCCCTACAGAGCACTGCATGGCCCTACAGAGCACAGCACGGTGCAGCACAGCCCCACACAGCACTGCACAGTGCAGCACGGGACAGCCCTACAGAGCACTGCACGGCCCTACAGAGCACAGCACAGTGCAGCACAGCCCCACACAGCACTGCACGGCCCCACACAGCACAGCACAGTGCAGCACTGCACAGCCCTACATAGCATGGCACAGAGCTATGGTTTGGGGGGGGGGTACCCCACGACCTGTACCCCATGACCTGTAGAGCTACAGAGCTCTACAGAGCACAGCACGGGGCTCCATAGCACAGCACAGCCCTATATAGCACGGCACAGCCCCACAAAGCACGGCACAGCACAGCACAGCACGGTCCTACATAGCACTGCACGGCCCTACAGAGCACTGCACGGCCCTACAGAGCACTGCATGGCCCCACACAGCACAGCACAGCACAGTGCAGCATAGGACAGCCCTACATAGCATGGCACAGCCCTACAGAGCACAGCACGGGGCTCCATAGCACAGCACAACCCTATATAGCACTCCACAGTCCCACATAGCATGGCACAGTGCAGCACAGCATGGCCCTACAAAGCACGGCACGGGGCTCCATAGCATGGCACAGCCCTACAGAGCACAGCACAGTGCAGCACAGCACAGCCCCACACAGCACTGCACGGCCCTACAGAGCACTGCACGGCCCTACAAAGCACAGCACGGGGCTCCATAGCACGGCACAGTGCAGCACAGCACAGTCCTACAGAGCACAGCCCAGTGCAGCATGGCACAAACCCACATAGCACAGCACAACCCCACATAGCACGGCATGGCCCTACAGAGCACTGCACGGCCCTACAGAGCACAGCACAGCACAGGACAGCACAGCCCCACACAGCACTGCACAGCCTCACATAGCACAGCACGGCACGACCCTACATAGCACAGCACAGCCCTACATAGCACAGCACAGCCCTACATAGCACGGCACAGCACAGCACGGCACAGCCCCACACAGCGCGGCTCGGCGCGGGGCAGCAGCGCAACCCATCGCGGCAGAACTCAGCACTGCTCAGTACAGCGACCCCGGCCCAGCACGGGGCTGAGCGCGGCGCGGCTCCGTTCGGTTACCGCAACGCAGCCCGGAGCGGAGCGGCGCGGCTCTCCCGCAGGGCACGGCGCGCGGTGCCGCCTCGGGGCCGGGCGGGGCCGTGGGATCCGCTCCTCCCGCCCCGCCCGGACCGGCAGCGCCCCGCAGTACCGGCGGGACGGGAGGGACCGCCCGGACGGGACGGGGCGGGTGGGAGCGGCGGCGCCTTCGCCCTTCCCCGGCGGCGGCGGCCCGGTCCCGCCGCTCCCACGGCCGCGGGGCTCCCGGCCGCGCGTGGGTCCGCCCGTACCTGCGGGGCGCGGGGCGCCTCCGTCTGCAGTTCCGACCCCCGCGCCACGGTCGCGCGGCTGCGCTGGGACCGGGAGAGCATCGCACCGCCACCGCACCGCCACCGCACCGCCACCGCACCGGACCGCGGACCCTCCGGCAGCCGCGGGGGAGGCGGGGACGGTACCGGGCGGGTCCTGGCACGGGGCGGGCGCGGAGCCACCGTTCGCGGGGGACAAAGGGCGACTGAAGGCTGCAGCTGCACGGGGTTGCTGGGGGGGGGGACCGGGGAGCGCGAGGGGGAGCGCGCGTGGGCGCACCCGCGTGTCGGTGCACGGCCGCGCGTGCACGTGTCCGCGGCCAGGCGCTCCACGCGCCGCGCGCGGGGCTGCCCGCAGGAAACGGCCCCGACCGCCGCACGGATCCGCCGCACGTGGCCGAGGCCGAACGCGGGCCGCGGCCCCGGGGTTGCAGTTTCCCGCCCGGACGGCGCTGTCCGACGGACGCCGCCCGCTTCAAAGATGGCGGCGGCGGCGCTCTCCCCGCCCGCTCGCCCGCACCGGATGTTTGCGGCACGGCGGGCGGAAACGGGTCCGTCTGGAATGCGTTCCCCCACGGCGCGGTTTCGGGCTCCGGCAGCGGCACCACCGCCGGGCGCGGGCGGCCCGGGCCGATGAGCAAAGCGTGGCGGCGCGGCAGGATGGAAGGCGGCGAGCACGGTGAGGCCGGGGCCGGGCAGAGGGGCTGCGGCTCCGTCGGGCTGAGGGCGAGGGTCCGCCCCCGGCTCCGGGCCTTACGGCGGCTCCCGCAGGTGAGGAGGACGATGGCGGCGGGCACGGCGCGCACAAGAAGAAGCACAAGAAGCACAAGAAGAAGCACAAGAAGAAGCACCACCACGAGCCCGCGGCGGCGCCCGAGGCCCCGCCGCCCCCGGCCGCCCCGCGGAAACCGCAGCTGAAGCTGAAGATCAAACTGGGGGGGCAGATCCTGGGCACCAAGAGGTGAGGCCGCACCCCCCGACCCCCACCTCGTGTCCCCGGGAAGGGCATCCTGGGGCTGGACTGTGGTCCCCGCCCCGCTGGGCCCCGTCCCGTGTCCGTGGGGCGGTCCTGGTGCTGGGACCCGCCCGGTCCTGCCCCGTGTCCGCGTATCCCAGCACCGCAGCCCCCCAGGTCGGTGCCCCCCATCTCTGCCCGACCTCAGGGGCAGCGCGTTCCCCCTGCAGCGTGCCCACCTTCACCGTGGTCCCTGAAGCACAGAGCTCCCCCTCCCCGCTGATGGTGGTGGATGAGGAGGATGAGCCCACCGAGGGAGTGCCCATTGAGCAGTACCGGGCCTGGCTGGGTAAGCCCGGAGGGGAGAGCGCAGTGGGAGGAGGTGGGCTGGGGGCCTGAGGCAGGGCTGGGCTGCCACCTGCCCCTCCTGCAGGCTTTGGGCGGGCTGGGAGCGCCCCCACGCTGGGCACTGCTCTGGGCCCCGCTGAGGGAGGTTCCTGCGCCAACGGGCAGCGTGGGCCATCCCGGCGCGGCGCGGGGACGACATCAGCCCAGGACAGACTGGACGTGGGTTTCCCCGCGCTGACCGCTCTGTCCTTCGCCGCCCGGCCCAGACGAGGACAGCAACCTGGACCCCTCCCCCTTGCCGGACCTGGACCCGGAGAGTTGCTTCCCCTGCCCGCGAGGACGAGGAGGAGGAAGAGGAGCGTTGGCTCGACGCCCTGGAGAAGGGCGAGCTGGACGACAACGGGGAGCTGAAGAAGGAGGTGGATGAGTCCCTGCTGACGGCGCGGCAGGTGAGGGGCGGGGCGGGGCGGGGGGGGGGCGGCTGCTCGGGGCCGGGCGCTGCGTGCCGCTGCCTCACGTGGCCGTGCTCCGCAGAGAGCCCTCCTGCACAAGCAGCAGAGCCAGCCGCTGCTGGAGCTGCCCATGGGCTACAAGGCCAAGGAGCTGACAGAGGAGATGCTGGTGAAGCGCGAGGAGCGGGCGCGCAAACGGCGCCTGCAGGCGGCCAAGAAGGCGGAGGAGAACAAGAACCAAACCATCGAGCGGCTCACAAAGACGCACAAAGCCAAAGTGAAGGCGCTGCGGGAGCGCCGCGCCCGGCCGGCCGCCTGCCCGGTGGTGCAGTACCGCAACGCCGCCGACCGCATCACCGTCTCCTTCCCCGCGGGCGCCGCGCTGCCGCTGCTGCCCTCCGCCGCCCCCCCGGTGCCGCCGGCCGCGCTCTGCGGCGTCAGCGGCTGCGCCAACCGCCGCCGTTACTGCTGCTCCCGCACCGGGCTGCCGCTCTGCAGCCTGGCCTGCTACAAGCGCAACCTGCGGCTGCAGGAGGCCGCCGCTTAGCCGCGGGCCGGGACCGAGACTGTGCGGCCGGGCCGTACCGTACCGCTCGCCACGGCGGTGCTGCGGACCGAACCCCCCTCCCCCCCCCCGCCGCTGTACGCGCACCGGGACTCGCGGCGCCGCACGCGGGGAGCGGGGCGGGGCCGCGGGGGCGGCGGCCCATTGGCTAGAAGCTGCGTCCGGGACAGAACAGCGCTCTGGTTGGTCGGCACAGCCATCAATCTTCACCCGAATCGTGTCTTCGCTTTTCTTTGGCCGCTCTCCCGCGAGCGGCCGCCCCGGGGGCGGGTCCGGGCGCGCGGTTGGTGGAGACAGCCGTCCGTCTCGCGCGGCGAAGGAGGGCGAGGCCGCCGTTGGCTGCGGCTCCCGTCAGTCGCGGCCAGGAGGGCGGGGCCGCGCCTCCGATTGGTCGCGGGAGACGAGGGGGCGGGACCCGGTCCCTTTGTCTCTGTTGTTGGGCGTGAGGCGCGGGCAGACGGCCGCCGATTGGACGGGGCAGGGCGGCGGCGGCGACTCCCGTTGGCCGACGGCGGCGGGGCGGCGTCGGATTGGCGAGGAGGGCGGCGGTGGGCGGGACCTCGGGCCGGGGAGCGATGGCGGCGGCGGAGGCTGCGGCCCGGGCGGCGGCGGGGGCCCGGGCGGCCGCCATGGGGGCGGCGGCGGCGGCGGGGGGGCAGCGGCTGCTGCTGCGGGCGGCGGGGGCCGGGGCGGCCGAGCGGGAGGAGCCGGCGCGGGGCCGCCGAGGGCTGTAGGCGGCGCCATGGAACGGCCCGGCGGCGGCGGCGGCGGCGCTGAGGGGGCCTGGGCCGCGCTGCTGGGCCGGCAGCACCAGGTACGGGCGGCTGATGGGGCGGCGCGGGGCGAGGCCCCCACCCGGGCCCGAGGCGCCGCGGTGCCCGGGGGTTCCGGCCCGGCCCGGCCCGGCCCTGCCTCGCCTCCGGCCCGGCGCGGTCCCGGCCCCCGCCGCTCGGCAGGGGCCCGGAGCCCGGAGCCCGGTGCCCGGCAGGAGCCGGCCGCGATGGGTTCGCTGTGCCCCGCAGGCCCGGGAGTTCTGCCCGGGGGTGAACAACCAGCCGTACGTGTGCGAGACCGGGCACTGCTGCGGGGAGAGCGGCTGCTGCACCTACTACTACGAGCTGTGGTGTGAGTGCGGGGCTCGGGGGCGGGGCCGGGGGCGGCGAGGGGACGTCACGGCGCTGTGCCCGCAGGGTTTTGGCTGCTCTGGACCGTCCTCATCCTCTTCAGCTGCTGCTGTGCCTACCGGCACCGGCGGGCCAAGCTGCGCCTGCAGCAGCAGCAGCGGCAGCGGGAGATCAACCTCATCGCCTACCACGGTGCCTGCAACTACCCTGCCTCCATGATGGACCTCAGTGAGTGCCGCCGCGCCGCGTCCGTCGCTCCCCGTCCCGGTCCCGGTCCTCCCCCCCCCCCCCCCCATTCGGGACGGCCGCGCCCCGCGGCGCCGCGCCGACCGCGCCCTCTGCCGGCAGGGATGCTGGCCTCCTTCAAGCTGCCCGCCTACGAGGAGGTGGCCCACCGGCCCAGCACGCCGCCTCCGCCCTACAGCTCCATCCTGGCGCAGCTCAGCGGGCCCCGCAGCCGCCTGGGCTCCAGCAGCCTGACGCTGTCGCCCAGCTCGGAGAACTACACCAGCTGCTCGTGCGAGTCGAGCTGCGTGACGTCCCCCAGCAGCACCTCGCTGTCGGTGCAGGTGACGGACGAGACGGAGCGCAGCCAGGCCAGCACGCCCAGCGAGGAGTGCGGCACCAGCAGCACCGGCACCGGCGCCAGCTGGGAGCTGCCCGAGGAGCCGCCCGCCCGCCCGGCGCCGCACAAACACGCGCTCTTCTCCTCCAACGTGGACTTCTTCGAGGCCGACTGCCACCGCTGCTCCGACATCGAGGAGGGCGAGGAGGAGGAGGAGGAGGAGGAGGAGGGCCGCGGCGCGGCGACGGAGGAGGGCGGCGAGCACCACCGGCACCGGCGCCTGACGGGCGACTCCGGCATCGAGGTGGGGCGCTGCCAGGAGGAGGAGGGCGGCGAGGAGAGCGAGGGCGAGGGGGCGCGCCTGCTGGGCAAGGCCGGCTCCGCGCAGGGCCAGCACGGCGTCCCGGCCGAGACGGGTAGCGCGGAGCCGGGCGCTCCCCCCCTGCCGGTGTGAGGCGCCCCGCCCGGCCGCGTCGCCGCTCCCCCCCCCACCCCCCCACCCCGCGCCGCTGCTGCCACCCCGCCTGCGGGGCCGGACCGGAGCAGCGCCCCCCTCTCCCCCGCCACCGTCGCCGCTCCCCGCCTTGGAGCAGCCGGGCCGGGGGCACCGCGGTGCCGAAGCCGCCCCTGCTCAGAGGGTTCGGGCGCGGTGCGGCCGCCCCCCCTCGCCTCCGCTCCCCGCTGCGGCCCCACCACCGTCCCCGGGCTGTGGACTCTCGCCGCGGAGCCCCCGGGATGGCCCCGCCGGGTACCCTGCTGTGGCACCGCCATGCCCCGCGCCTTCCCCTCCAAACCGCTTCCAGGGAGCTGTGCCCCAGCCAGCCCGGCCGCGGGGGCAGCTCCGTCCCGCTGCAGCCTGCGGGCCTGGGTGCAGGTGGCCGGGACCCCAGTAGCGTTCCGTCATCATTAAAGAGATGTGGAATCACGGTGTCGCCGTGCTCGTCCGCGGGCTCGGGGTGCCGCGGAGCCGCGTTGTGAAACGGCCCCCGGGGTCCCCCCCCCCCCCCCCCCCCGGGCAGAGACCCCCGCGGTGAGCGGCGCGAGGAAAAGGACAGCGCTGCGCTGCGGGGGCGCCACCCCTACGCCGACCTCCGACACGGGCAACGAAGAGCGCCGCATGTAAGGTTTATTGTCGGTGGAGACCGGGAGCCCCGCGGCCGGGAGCCTCCACCCGCCCTGAGAAAGCCGGGACCCCGCTGCCCCCCCCCCCCCCCAAACAACCCTAGTAGTCCTCGGCCATCATCAGCACCACGAGCGCCGACCAGCCGGTGAAGGGGTGCGAGCCCTGCCCCCGGCCGGTGCTGTCGCTGTAGTGCTCCCACAGGTAGCCGCTCTCGGCGTACTGCCGGTAAAGGTTGTCGATGAGGTTCCGCCGCAGCTCCCCGTACAGCTGCGCCGCCCGCTCCCGGTGCGGCCCCGGCTGGTCGGCGTAGCCGTGCAGCGCCCGCAGCGCCAGGTAGTTGATGTTGATCCACACGGAGCCCCGCCAGTACGGCGGGTCGTGCTCCGTGTTGCGCTGCATGTAGAGCGGGCTGTCCCGGGAGAGCGAGCGCAGCCCGAAGGGCGTCCAGAGCCGCCGCTCGTCGCGCATGGCTGCCAGCACGGCGCCCAGGCGAGGAGAGTCGGGGCGCAGCAGCTGCAGCAGCAGCGGGAAGAGGCTGACGTAGCCCAGGGCGTCCACGAAGCGCGGCCGGGGCGCCTCGCGCACCTCCCGCACCAACCGCGGGGCCGGGGGAGGCCGCCCGGGGGCCGCCCGCACCGCCTCGCGCCGCAGCCCCACCGCCCGGCTGTGGTTGCCGAAGTCGGCGAAGGCGCTCAGCTCCTCGGCCCAGTGCAGCTGCTCCAGCAGCGCGTTGTCGCTCAGCGCCTCCTGCGCCCGCCGGTACGGCTCCGCCGGCTCGCCCAGCCGCTCGGCCGCCTCCGCCAGCACCCCGGCGGCCAGCGCCATCCAGCAGCGCAGGTCCAGGTGCCGCTCGTCCGCCGAGGGGTGCGAGGCGCGCGGGTAATCGTCCAGCCCCGACGCCAGCGTCTTGGGGTTGAGGAAGCGCTCGGGGTCGGGGTCGCGGCCGCGCCAGCGGAAGGTGTGGGGCAGCGGCCCGGCCTGCGTGCCGTTGTACCACTCGTACCAGGAGCGCAGGCGGGGGAAGAGGCGCCGCAGGTAGGGCAGGGGGGCCGCGCCCAGCAGCCGCTGCAGCGCCAGGAAGAGCGTGGGCGGGTTGGCGGTCTCGCTGTGCTGCACCACGAACTCGGGGGGCACTTTGGCACGCGCCTCGTCCCCCAGGATCTGCTCCCGCGGGATCCAGCCCTCGGCCGTCATCAGGTCCAGCCAATGCGCCAGCACCTCGCGGCTCAGCTCGGGGTCCCAGCGCGCCAGCAGCAGCTGGTGGAAGCCTTCGTCCCACAGGAAGCCGCGGGGGAAGAAGGAGCGGGAGGGCACGGCGGTGAAGAGCGAGCTCTCAGGGTAGGGCACGGGCTGCTCGTGCAGCGGGCTCTGCACCAGGGGGCGCCCGTGGAAGTAGCCCATCCCGCCCAGCATGTTGCTGAGCGCCGCCTGCGCAAAGCGGCGCTGCGGGGCCGGGAAGCCTTTGCGCTCCAGCCCGAAGGTCTCCTCGAAGCGCCGCTCGAAGGCGGCCTGGTGCCGCGCCAGCTCCGCCGTCAGCGCCGGCCCCAGCAGCGCACCGCGCCGCTCCCGCACGCTGCCCGACTCGAAGGTCACTTCCACGCGGGCCGGCAGCCGCAGCGTCACCTGGTGCAGCAGGACGTGGCTGCGCGGGGCCTCCGCCGCGCCCGGCAGCCCCCGGAACGCGTCCACCGCCACGAAGCGCTGCCGGGGCCCATCCGGGGGGGCGAAGACGAAGCGGTTGCTCAGACTGCTCCGCACCACGTCGGTCAGGCGGTGCAGCCCCGGGCTCCACGCGTCCAGGTAGTGGTAGCTGCGAGCGGAGAGAGGCCGTCAGCGCCCCACGGTGGGAGACGTCACCGCCGCCGCCCCCGCCGCCTCCAGGCACCTGCTGTACTGGACGTCCTCCCCGCTGTCCGCGGTGGGCCTCAGGAAGGTGATCCTGAAGTCGCCCAGCTCCTCCGACGTCCCCGTCACGGCCGCCAGCCGGGTGCCGTCCTCCAGGTGCGGCTGCAGCGCGCCCTGCCCGTCCGTGGCCACGTAGAAGAAGAGGGAGACGAGGGCGGCCCGGCTGCCCGCGCCCTGCAGAGGGGGGGGGGGGGGGGCGGGACGAGAAGGAGCGCGGGGCGTCACCAACACCGGCGGTGCCGTCGCCGGGACGGCGGCAGCTCTGCGCTCACAGCGCCACGCCGCGGCGGCGCCGGGCTCGCAGCCCCCACCTCCGGCCGGGCGGTGACGCGCCAGCTCCAGTCCCCGCCGTGCAGCCCCCCGGGCCGCTTCACGAACTCGGTGCGCAGCAGCAGCCCTCGGTCGTGGATGTCCTGCAGGCCGAAGCTCTCCCCGTCGTGCAGCAGCCAGCCGTACCGCGCCAGCCCGTCGCTCTGCTCGCACGTGTGCCGCAGCTCCGCGCCCTCCCGCTGCTGCAGCCACATCAGGCCTGGGGGGGGGGGGGGCGGCAATCAGACCGGGCCCGGCCCTCCCCCCGCCCCGCGCCCCCCCCGCCCCGCACGCACCGGTGACGACGCTGCGGGGGCTGCGGGTCTTCATGCCGAAGTAGACGTGCGGGCGGTAGGAGCCCCAGAAGCGGCGCGGCGCGGCGCCGGGCCCGGTGGCGCCGGGGGGCAGCGCGGGGGCGGCGGGGTGCGGGCTGACGGCGCGGGACGCCGCTCTCCAGCGGCCCCACTGCGCCAGGAGCGCCCCCGCGGCCGCCAGGCACAGCCCCAGCGCCAGCGCCGCCGCCAACCCCAGCGCGCCGCGCCCGCCCCGCTCCCCCCGCGCGGCCCCGCGCTCCCGGGCCCGGCCCCGCGCCTCCCGGGCGCCCTCGGCGCCGCGCCGCCGCCTCTCCGCCGCCATCTCGTGGACGTCATCACCGCGCGACGCGCCGGGAAGGACGGAGCGCCGCCGGGCCGCGGCTACAGCGCCCCCCTGCGGAGCCGCCTGCGGGAGGACCGAGCGCAGACGCAGAGCCGGACTGCCGGCAGAGCTTTATTGTGCCCGATGCGCTCCGGTGCTGCCGCGGCACCGCCCGGCGCTCACTGCTTCACGCGGCCCCCGTCGCCCTCGCTGACAAAGCGCTTCCGGCCCCTGTGAGGGGGGCGATGGGGGAGGCCGCTGTCCCACAGTGTCCCCATGCCCCGTACCTGGCGGCCCCCCATGCCCCCCATCCCGTATAATCATATACCACATAACCCATCCCATATAACCATGTATACCATATAACCCATCCCATATAACCATGTATACCATATAACCCATCCCACATTAACCATATACCATATAACCCATCCCACATAACCATGTATACCATATAACCCATCCCATACAACCATATACACCATATAACCCATCCCATATAACTGTACCTGGTGGTGCAGGTCTCCTGCAGCGCCCCGCCCTGTGTCCCAAAGCTGGCAGGACCCCGTGCTCCCCCGTATCCCCATCCCATACCCGGCAGGGCCCCACATCCCCACATCCCAAAGCTGGCAGGACCCCGTGTCCCCCCACATCCCCACGGCCCTATCCCATAACTGGCACTGCCCCACGTCCCCACAGCCCCATCCCACAACGGGCCCTGCCCCCCGCCCCCCATACCTGGCAGGACAGGCGTCTCGCAGTGCTCGTGTCACCACGCCGCGCTGACAGCACAGCTCCAGCAGCCGCTCCAGGCGCGCGTGGGCCAGCGGTGTGTCCAGGCTGAGGTCCGCCAGGGCTGCATAGACCCGCTGGAAGCCCTGCAGCCACCACGTCGGTGTCAGGGCTGGTTGGTGTCGGTGTCAGTGCTGGTGTCGGTGTTGGTGTCGGTGTTGGTTCAGTGCTGGTGTTGGTGTTGATGTGGGTGTTGGTGTTGGTGTCAGTGTGGGTGTCAGTGCTGGTGTTGGTGTCAATGCTGGTGTCAGTGTTGGTGTTGGTGTCAGTGTCGGTGTAAGTGCTGTTGTCGGTGTCAGTGTTGGTGTTGGTGTCAGTGTTGGTGTCAGTGCTGTTGTTGGTGTCGGTGCTGCCCCGTGCCCCCACCCCGTGCTCACCCGGTTCATCTGGTCCAGCGTCACCAACCCGGTCTCCCACAGCACCTGCAGCAGCGCCACCATCGTCGTCACCGGCGCATCCCCAGCGCCCTCCAACACCATCACCACCGCCTGCAGGGATCTCACATCAGTGGGGCCACGGCTCCCCCCAGCGCCGCCCGGCGCAGCGCTCACCTCATACACCAACTCGTGATGGAAGTGCGGCACCTCCAACGCCCGCAGGCAGCGCTCGGCCTCCGACACGTCCCCGGACAGCAGATACTCCCGCAGCAGAAGGTTCATCTGCAGGACACGGTGCAGCCACACGGACGTGGCGCGGTGACGCGGGGCCGCGGAACGGCGATGCGGGGCGGGGACGCGGCACGGGGACACCGGGATGCGGTATGGGGACGTTGTGAGGGGACGCGGGGGTGCGGCGTGGGGACATAACGCGGGGATACGGGGACGCTGCACGAGCGTACGGCGAAGGGACGCGGCACGGGGATGTGGTATGGGGGCGTGGTGTGGGACGCGCATGGGAATGTGGCACTGGGCCGTGTGGGGTTGCTGGCACTGTGATCGGACGAGCACAGGGATGGGGGTGGGGACACCACGTGGTGGCCACGGCCGGGGACACGGGGCGGGGGGGGGGCTGAGGGGACGGGGCACGGCGGCGGCCACAGGGACGGACGGAGGGATGAGGCGCCAGCGTGGAACCCCCGCGGGCACCGGGAGGCACCGGGATGCGGCGCGGCGCTCCGACACGCGCTGACCTCCTTCACCAGGTGCTTTACGGGGCGCTGCCCGCCCCCCACGCCCCACACGTTGTCCAGCCGGTTGACGTCACGCTTGATGCGGAGCAGGACGGCGGCGCGGTCCAGGGCGGCCCTGCGGGGCGGCGGGTGAGCGCGGGGCGCGGGGCGGGCGGCGGGGCGAGGGCGGCGCTCACCTGGCGTGCTCGCAGCCCACGCGGCCCTTGTAGCGCTCCAGGAAGTCCAGGGGCAGCGCGTGGTCGGCCACCGCCCGGGCGATGAACTGCCCCAGCATCTGCGGGGGGCGCGGAGTCAGCACGAGGACCCCCGGCCCCCCGCCCGCTCCCCGCCGCCGTCCCGTTCCCCAACCGCGCGGCCCCGCGGGCACCTGGGGGGCTTCGGGGGCGTCCAGGATGAGGTCGGGGAGGTCCCGCAGCATCTCGTCGAAGGCCCAGGCGACGTCGTCGGGGCTCAGCACGCGGCCCACCAGGTCAGACAGCAGCCGCGACGTCAGCTCTCGGTGGCTCGCTTTGCCCTCCAGCGCCAACACCACCGCCAGCGAAGGCACCGCGTGCCGCCGGCCGCCCAGGTTCAGCCCCCGCAGCAGCTCCTGCGCCCGGCACCGCACCGCCAGTGGGTGTCCGCACCCCGCCCCGCCCCGCCCCGCCCCGCGGCACGGCCCCACAGCCCCTCCGTCACGGCGGTGCCCCCCACCGCCTCCACAAGAGATGCCGCTCCTCCCTGAGGGCTCCCGCCAGCTATGGACCCCTTCCCCGCCGCAGGGGCTCTGCCCCTCGGACCCCCCCGCCCCCACTGGCCCCCTCGCCCCTGACGCACCACGACCTCGCCGGTGTCCCCGTGCTCGAAGTACTCCAGCACCATGGGCTGCACGTTCTGCTCCAGCTCGTCCTCCTCCAGTTCGGGCACCACGGTGGCATAGACCGTGTCCCCCTGCGGGGGCGGACGGGGGGCTCCGGTGGGGCGCCCGCAGTGGGGGGCCGCGGGGTGGGCGCGGGGCGGGACCGGGCCGTACCTGCGCCACTTCGTCGTAGTTGGGGTCGCGGGCGTCGGGCTCCTGGTAGCCGTACACCACGCCGGGGGCCCCCCACACGCCTTTGCCCCCCGCGCCGCCTGCAGCGGGCACAGGAGGGGCTCAGCCGGGGGGCGCGGCGCGCACCTGGCGGGGGCTGCGGGGCCGCCCCGCGCTCACCTTTCTTGGGCAGCCCGCGGCCCTTCCCGCCGCGCGATCTGCGGTCGTGCGCTCTGCCCTTGGGGCTGCCGGGCTCTGCGCCGGGCTCCTCTGCCGGCGGCTCCCGGGCGGAGTCCCGGGACGAGGTGCGCCGCAGCCGCCGCTTGGCCTTGGCCCGGAGCCGCGCCTCGTGCAGCAGTTTCTCCGGGGCAGCCCAGGGCCGCGCCCCCCCGCCGCCGTCCTCCCCCTCTTCTTCCCCCCCCTCCTCCTCCTGCTGCTGCTGCTGCTGCTCCGCGCTCGGGCCCTGCGTGCACGGACGGTCCGTCACCGCGCGCCCCGCCGGGACCCCCCGACCCCCTCCCACCCACCGCCCCCGGCGGGGAACCCCCCGGCACCGCGCCGGGGCTCCGCTCCCGATACTTGCCGCGGCGAACGGGGCGCGGGGGGCAGCGCCCGGCTCGGCCGTGCTGGCGGCGGACATCCCGGCGGCACCGGGACCGGGAGCGGAGGGAGGGGAAGGGGAGCGCTGCTCGGCCGGACCCCGCCCCGCCGCGCGGAGGAAGTGACCGGGAGGAGGCGGCGGCATCATGGGAGCCGTAGTCCCACCGGCACCGGCGGCACCGCGGGGAGCAGACGGGGCGCGGGGCGGGCGGGGGTCCCGAGGTACCCCGTGCACGCGCGGACCCCGCGTGGGGGGAATCTCAGACCCCGCGGCGGACGCTCGTAGCCGGGAACCCACGGCACGTCCCCGGGGAACCGGACACACCGCGGTCCGGACGGAGCTCAGAGGCGGCGGGGACGGAGCCCCGTCCGGTGTCCCCGCGGGGGCGCCCGCGCAGGACAGCAGCAGCGCTGACGGCAGACGGTGACGGCACGGGGCGCGGAGCCACGCGCCGGGATGCTCGCGGCCACGCCGCGTGTCCGGTCCCGATCCCGGCCCCCCGCGCGGGACTCCACGGACCGGGACAGAGGTCGGAGCTCAGCGCCGCGTCGCTTTATTGCGGCCGCGCTCAGCCCTCGGGGCTTTTGGCCATGCAGGGCAGTCCGGGTACGCGCCAGCGCCGCGCTCCGTGCAGCCGCAGCGCCAACCACTGCTGCTGCCCGCCCGACAGGTAGGACTCGGGGGGGGCGCCGCGGGGCCGGCCGGGGGGCTCTGCGCCGGGAAGGGGCGGGGGGGGCCCCGCTGAAGGCCCCGCTGCCTCCAGGGTCTCCAGGCTGTGCAGGCTGCTGGCGCCCAGCTCCTGTGTGCGGGCACCGTGGTTGGAGCCTGGAGGGGGAGAGGAGATGGAGTCGGGGGAGGGAGCGCGGCGGCAGCTGCGGGGGCTCCCAGATTCGTCTCCATCTCCATCTCTTTCCCAATCCTCGTCCTCATCCCCATCTCCATCCCCGTTCCCACCCCATCTCCATTCCTTTTCTGTCCCCGTCCTTGTCCCCATCATCCCCCTCCCCACTCGATCTCCATCCTATTTCTGTCCCTATCCTTGTCCTCAACTCCATCCCCACCCCCCTCGCCCTCCCCACCCCATCTCCATCCCATTTCTGCCCCCATCCCCCTCCCCACCCGATCCCCATCCCATTCCATCCCCTCCCCCCCCCCGTCCCCACCCCCGTCCCATCCTGTCCCACCCCACACCCCCGCCCCACAGCGCCCCCCCCTCACAGCACTGCCGCAGGGAGGGCCAGCCGTGGGGAGGCAGATAGGCTTTGCCGCTGGGCTGCTGCAGGAGGCAGAGGATGGCGCCGTCCATCTGCTGGAGGACGCGCAGGGAGAGCAGCGCCTGCCTCGTGTCGGGCTCCAGCCCGTACTGCTCGCACTGCACCAACTGCCGCACCAGCGCGAAGTCCTGCTGCAGCTGCAGAGCGCCCTGCAGGCTGCGGGCAGCGCCTCAGCACCGACCCAACGCCCGGCCCGGCCCTCCCCCACCCCCCCCGGCTCCCCGCGGACCTGAACTTGATCTTCTGGGCCAGGATGTGGTCCATCCACGCCTCCACGAAGGCCGTCATCACCCGCGCCAACGTGGGCACCTGGGAGTCGCGGGGCAGCAGCTGCGCGCCCTGCAGCACCTGGCCCAGCACCGTCTGCGCCGCCGCCGCCGCGTATTCGCTGGGGGAGTTGGGCAGCTCTGCGGGGAGACGGCGTCAGCGCCGCGGCCCCGGCCGGGAGGGAGGGGGGGGGATGGAGGGGACGGGGGGCCGCCACCCACCGGCTCGGAGGCCGAGCCTCCAGTGCCTGCCCAGCGGCATGGTCTGGTCGAAGATCTCCGCCGACATCCGCTTGCAGTCCGTGGAGAAGAGCTTCAGCACATCCCCCGCGAACAGCTGGCAGCGGAGAGGGACGGTGGGGCAGCGCCTCCGCGGGGCCAAAGCGCCGCCCCCCGCTGCCGGTGCGGTGCGGTGCGGTGTCTGCCGGCTGCGGGCCCCCAGAGCTCCGGCAGCGGCCGTACCTGAATGCTGGCGGCCGCGGAGCGGATCTGCAGGCACAGCCACCTCTCGTGGTGGGAGCGCAGCCGTCGGTGGGGCGCGAGGTGCTGCGGGCTGCCCTCGGGCTCCGGGAAGGCTGCGCTCACCAGCAGCTCCAGCGCGTCCGTCTCGGCCTTCAGCAGCTGCGGAGCGGACAGCGGTGACCTCAAACCGCCCCCGGGGCCGCGGCACAGCCCCGCACCGCGCCGAGCCCCGCGCCCACCTGCAAGTCTCCCTGGGTGACGAGCAGGAACTGCTGCAGGGCCCACGCCGCCAGGAACTGGAAGGCTTTGCCCATCAGCCAGGAGCACGAGGCCTGAGCCGTGGCCAGACAGCAGCCCAGCAGCTGCAGGCGCAGGCAGGGCGAGCCGGGGGGGCCGCCTGGGGGGCGGAGCGGGGGGAGGGCATCACGCAAGAGCAGAGCGCAGCGGAGGGCGATCGCCCCCATCCCCGCGTCCCGGCAATGCGCCGCTCACCCTCCGGGCCGTCCGGCAGGTTCCGCAGGGCGGAGCTCAGCGCCGGGTAGAGCCGCTGTAGGAGCCGCGCCGTTCCGCTGTGCGCCGCGCCCTCCGACCGCTCCGGCACCGTGCAGCGGTCGCTCAGCCCCGCGCCCAGCGCCAGGGCGAAGTCTGCGGGGAGACGCGACGTGAGCGGTGCCGGCACCCGCGCGCCCCCCCCCCCCCCCCTCCGCCCCCACGCGTACCTCGCTGCCAGGCGAGCAGAGCACCCCGGCACTGCAGCCGTCGGCACAGCCGCCCCAACTCCTCCTCGCACTCCGCGGGGATGCGGGCTGCGGAGGGACAGCGCTGAGCAACGCCCCGCGGGCCTCTCGGCTCCCGGCGTTCTGCGGAGGCAGCCGAGCCGAGCCGCCCCTCCCGCACGTACCGGGACCGAGCGCCCGCTGCAGCTCCCGTGCGGCGCCGACGGCGCTCCCCGTCCCGCCGGCCGGCAGCTCCAGGCGGGGGCCCAGCGCGGCGCCGGCCGCCTCCCAGCACAGCGGGCGGTACCGGGCGTGCAGAGCCTCGGCCGCCGCCGCGTGCGTCGCGTCCAGCCAGCGCACCGCCTTGCAGGCCGAGCCCGGCCGCGGGGACGGAGCCGCGGGGCTCCCCGTGGGAACGCCGAGGGCGGAGCGCCAGAGGCCGTCGGCGGAGGCCACCAACGCCTGCAGCACCGGGACCACGAGCCGCTCGTCCTCACGGCACAGCGCCCGCAGCGCCTCGGGGAGGCTCCGCGCCGCCTCCCGCCCCGCATCCTCCTCCTCCACGGCGGAGCCGCCGCCTCCGCGCCGCAGGAGCCGTGCGAGGCCCTCGGCCGCCCGCCGGCCCCGCTCGGCCGCCAGCAGGGCCAGCACCCGCTGCAGGGGGAAGGCGCGGGGCGGCATCCCCGCAGCGCAGCCGGCGCCGGCGGCCGAGCGAGCGGAGCCCGGCTCCGGGCCCAGCTCCCCCAGCACGCGGTTGTAGATCTCCAGGCCCTGGAAGAGGTCGGCGAGCAGCTCCGGCGGGGTCCCGTCCCGCGCCGCGCCGCGCAGCGCGGCCTCCAAGCGCTCCTCCAGCAGCCGCGCCGCCTGCAGCGCCAGCAGCCCCAGCGCCCGCCGCATGTGAGCCACCGCCTCGCGCCGCCGCAGCAGCAGCGGCCGCAGCCACGCGTCGCCCCGCATCCGCCGCTGCAGCGCGGCCCAATGCCCGGCGTGCGTCCGCAGCTCCTCGCACAGCGCCCGCAGCGGCCGCGGCTCGGCGCTCAGCAGCCGGCGGACGAAGTCGGAGGCGGCCTTCAGGCGGCGGCTGTAATGCCGGGCCAGGCGCAGCTGGTGGCGGTGCTGCAGCAGGGCGTGCAGGGCGGCGCAGCGCTCGGCCACGCGGGGGTGCACGGCGTGGTAGCAGAAGGCGTCGGCGGGCGGCGGCAGCACGTGGCCGTGGAAGGTCTCGGTGCGCGGATTCTCCCAGGCGCGGAAGGCGCGGCGCAGCCCCTGGAAGCTCTGCTCCACCAGAGCCGCGCGGGGCCCCGCCTCGTCGCCCTCCTCTTCGCTGTCCGAGGCGGAGGAGCCGCCGGGGCGGGGCGGCCGCGGGCGGAGAACGGCGGGGCTGACGCAGCTCCGCAGCATCGCCTCCGCCCTCTGCAGGGAGCGGGCCAGGCCGCCCAGCGACGCGCCGCCTGCGGGACGGAGCGCTGCTGGGCGCCGCGGGGCTCGGAGGGCGCAGGGGGGGCCGGGGGGGTCTCGGGGCGCGGCGCGGGGCCGGCAGTGCCGGGCGCTCACCTGGCTCTGCGGGCTCTGCGGGCTCCGCGCCGCTCCCGGGCAGGGCGGGCGGGCGGCCTCGCGGCGGCGGCGGCACGCGGGCCATCAGCAGCAGCAGCAGCGCGTCCAGGCCGGGCCCGTCGGCCCCCAGCAGCTGCCGGCACGGAGCGGGCGGTGCGGGGCGGTGCGGGGCGGGGGGGCGGCGCGCCCTCAGCTCCCGGCCCCGCCCCCAACCCCTCCCGGCCAATCGCCGCCCGCCGCCAGCAGCAGGGGGCGGGGTAACGCGGCGCGCGGGGGCGGGCGCCGTTGCCGTGGAGACGCCGACAGCGGCCCGGCCCGGCCGTGGGGCCGTGGGGTCGCGGCCCGGCGGCGGCCCCGGCCCCGAACGCAGCGCCGAGAACGGTGGCGGCTCCGGGCCGCTCCGCCCGCCGCCCGCCGCCCCCGGCGCGGCTCTGCCCCGCGCGCCCGGCCTACGGCGCCCCGCCACCGCCACGTTCTGCGATTCGCGGCCCTCACCTGCAGGCACGGCCTCGCGCAGCGCCCGTCCTCCATTCCCTACAGCGGCGGCGGGACGCGGCCCGGAGCGGCGCGGGGCCCGGCGGGGCCGGCGGAAATGAGCTTAACCGCAGCGCTAATCCGGCGGCGCCCGGAGGACACCGGGACAGCGCGGGGGCGGTGCCGGCCGTGACGCGAACGCTCGGCGGCGCTTGGGCCTCGCGGGCCGCCGTCCTGCCCTCATCCAAGATGGCGGCGGCCGCCTCGCGCCCCACCCGTGCCCGACTTCCGGCGGCCGCCCAGCGGGCGCTTCCGGGAGCGGTGGGCGGTTCCGTTCCGCGGCGTTTCGCTTTCGTTTCGCTTTCGTTTCGCGGCGGCCCCGCCCCGCTCGGCCATGGGGGACGTACCGGGGCTGGGGCTCAGCTTCCCTCCCTTTGCGGCGCCGCGTTGGTTCTGCCCCGAGTCCGACGACGACGACGAGGAGCAGCAGCAGTGCTTCATCCCGGCGTACGGCCGCCCCCCGTTCGGTCTCTATGGGCCGTACGGCGATCCGCTGCTCGTCCCCCCGCGCGGCTTTACGGACGCGGATTCGGACACGCGTGGGCTGAGCGCGGCGTGGGGGCACCGCGTCACGGCCGAGGTGAGCGCCCGCCCCGCCCTGCCTGCCCCGGGCCGTCCCACCGCGGCCTTCGGTCCCTCCGCTCCGACCCGCCGCTCCCGCGGCCCCGGCTCCGTTCTGCCGGTCCGGCCTGAGCCGCCTCCGTGCTTCTGCCCTCCCGCGGAGCCCCGCCGCGATCCCTCCCGGGTCCGGGGCTCCCGCAGGCGGCCCCACCGCCACCCCAGCACCGCTGCCGTCTGCGTGTCCCAGCCCAGCCCAGCCCTGCAGCGCGGCCCGGGGGCCCACAGTCGTTCAGCAGCACCTCTCGTTCCCCAGGAAGCAGAGAAGAACGCGATGGAGCTGCTGGCAGAGGAGGAGCGCATGAAGAGGAAAGCGGAGAAGAAGAAGCTGAAGAAGAAGGTGGGTTTGTGCTGCTGCGGCGCTCAGCATTCCTGGGCGTCTGTGTCCCCCCCCCCCCCCCCCCCCGAGCTGTGCCCTCTGTTTATCTTCTGCTTACGGCTCATCAGGCGCTGAGCTGTGCCCCAGGGCGTGTGCTGGGCTTGTGCTGCTGCTGCCAGCTCACCCAGCTCACCATCTCCTCGTTTCTGGTTTCCAGAAGCAGAAGGACCGGAGGAAACAGGAGAGGTTGGAACAGGAGCTGAGGAGCAAACAGGCGGCCGCATCGGTGAGCAGCTGAGCACCTCCTTGGGGCGGGCAGCCCCGGGCACAGCACTGGGCAGCAGCCTTTTCGAGGTGCCTCAGAGGGCTCCTACGAACCCCCGGACACCAGGAGCTGCTGGGAGCGGAGCTCACCCACTGCCCTTCTCTGTCTGCAGGGCACCACATCCCTGCCTGGCGCTGTGGGTGCTGTTCATGGGGACGCCAGCGGTGCTGAGGAGGAGGGTGGCTGCCTGGCCTCCAGCCCCCCCCCGTGTCTCCAGGGTCATGCAGAGGAGGGAGTGGGGGATCTGGAGGGAATAGAGGTGAGAGTGGGATGCCTTGTGGCTGAGTCAGCCCTACACGATGACGGCTGTATCCCTGAGTGCCACCAGCCCCACAGCAAGGGCACGCACCTCTGCACAGCTCCCGTCCCTCATTTCCCTAGGATGAACTGGATTTGAGCTGCACCTTCGTCTTCAAAGCATGGCAGAAGGCAGGCGTGAAGCTGCCAGCGCCTGCAAGGGATAAATCGGTCAGAGCTGATTCTGCAGAGCCCAACAAGAGGCTGCAGGAGGGGGTGAGTTGGATCCCACTCCTCCAGAGGGGTGTCTCCCCACATGAGAAGCGTGCTGCTTAGTGTAGGTGGTCTGCAGGGCCCCTGCCACAAGGAGTCCTGGATGGGGTGGGGACAGAGCCTGGGGCTGAGCAGAGGGATCCCCAATTGCAGCTTCCCCTGTGGCTGGCACAGTGTGGTGATCCCAGAGCCAGGGAGTGGTGCCCAGGTGGTGATGGGGATGCTGTGTCCATCCCATGCTGTAGGCTGGGAGCTGTGGCAGCTCCTCTGCAGCCTCTCGTGGCTTTATGGAGCAGGGGGGGGGGGGGTGCATTCTCTGCCCTCCCCAAGCAGTTCTGCAAGCTAAGGCACAGCAGGGAGTAATGCCCACACACCAGGGACAGCAGCTGTGCCTGAACCTCAGCTCCAGGGCTGGGCAGGAGCCTGAGCCTCCACTGCCCTGCGTGGCTTCCCCACAGGCATCCAAGCCCGAGCCTGCACTGCTGGACACAAACATGTTGGAGCAGAGCTGGATTCTTGCAGGTCAGTGCCTTGGGCATCCCTGGGCAGCAGGAGGCAGAAGGGTTGGCTCTGCTCTGCTGCGTGCCAGCTTCAGGGGGTAGGTTTGCCCCGAGGAGGGCTGTGCTGTACACACATTCTTGTGCTTATCACCGTTTGTGGGTCTGCACGGCTCCTGTCTGTCCCCAGAACACCTTTCCCATGCAGCTGGGTGCAGGCACAGTGCAGAGCTGCACCATCCCTGCGCTCCCCGGCTGCGCTGCCTGTGTGCTGGTCAGCAGCGGGCGATGCTCTCCCTGCAGGCTGTGGCAACCAGGCTGCCATGCAGGGACGCTACAAAGAGGCTGTGCAGGCCTTCACCGAGGCCATAAAGCTGAACCCCAGGGAGCACCGGTGAGCAGCGGGCTGCGGGGCCTGGGCAGCTTGCCCTGAGCCTGCGGTGGTGACCGTGCTGTCCCCCCAGGCTCTTTGGGAACCGGTCGTACTGCTACGAGAAGCTCCAGCAATACCAGGAGGCACTGAGGGACGCACAGATGGCCCTGGAGCTCCAGCCCAACTGGCCCAAAGGCTTCTTCCGCAAGGGCAAGGCGCTGTGGGGGCTGAAGGTAGCGTGGCAGGCTGAAGGGCTGCAGGGCTCAGCACAGCCCCGTGTCCCCTCGGGCAGTGGCTCAGCTGCTCTCTGCTCCCAGCGCTACGCCGAGGCCAGGGACACCTTTAAGAACCTGCAGGGTGCCCACACTGATGTAGCCGCCCAGCTGGAGGCCTGCCAGATGCTGCTGCAGGTGAGCTCCGGCCCCGCTGCTGCCTCCCCACTGCTGCCCTGTGGGCTCTGACTCCTCTGCACTGCAGCAGAGCAACCTCCACGATGCCAGCAGCCCCAGGGACGTCCCCGTGCTGGAAGCTGGGGAGCCGCTGACACCCACTTCTGGTAAGGGAGTTTTGCTGTGGTCCTGGGGTTGGGTTCTGGGTTCAGAACCTGCTCTGGGTTCTGAGTGTGGCAGAGCTGGGAGGGAGTGAGGGGTGGTGCTGAGCCCTGAGTGCTTCTCAGCAGATGGGTGTGTGAACGGGAGCTGCAGCGATGTGGACATGAGCGGCTTCGTGACCGTGGTGAACTCAAGGAGCCACTCAAAAAGCCACGTGCGGACCACCACCACAGCAAGCCCCCAACACACACTGCCTTCACAGCACCCTGCCAGGTAGGGCTGGCGTAGGAGAAGGGGCTGCCGGGTCCATGGGCTGCTGGGGGGGCTGCCCACGGGGGTCAGTGGGAGCACTGCCGTGGAGGTGGGGATGCACGGAGCGGGGCAGGAGGGTGGGCTGCTGGTGACGGTGCTGTTTGGCAGGGACTGCTATCCTCTGTGGGTCGGGAACATCACCTTCAAGATCACCAAGAAAGTGCTGCAGAGCTGCTTCAGCCGGTGAGTGCCCTGCAGTGCCCCTCCTCCACATCGCCATCCCTGTGCAGGGACCTGATGGCACCTCCCCCCCTGCACTGCCCCATCTGGGACTGTCCCTGCGCTGGGTTCCTGTTCTCTGTGCTCCCAATCTCTGGGTGTGAGCCCCGCTCCATTGCAGGGCATCCCGGCCGCGTTCTGCTCCGTTTCCCCTTCCCTGCAGCGGGGGGGTCCGGGGGCGGCTGGCTGAGCTGCCCCACCGCGCAGGTTCGGGCAGATCCAATCCATCCGGATGCTCCCGGAGAAGTACTGCGCCTTCATCAACTTCCAGCAGAAGGCAGCGGCAGAAGCGGCGTACAGAGCCATGCTGGTGAGCGCTGGGCCGGGCCGCTGCTCCCCCTGCTGCGGGATGGAGGCACGGCGCTGACGGCCGTCCCCCCCTGCAGGGCGCTGACCTGGAGGGCTGCCGGCTGGCGCTGCAGCTCAAGCACCCATCCCACGCCACACCGCCGCCCCGACAGCGCCCGTAGGACCCTCCGTGGGGGCCTGGAACCTTCCTCATCTCGGTGGGCGCTGCCCCGTGAGCTGCTGGACCCGCAAAGGAGCCCGGAGTGCTGCAGGAGCTCAGGGCTGCACGGCAGGCTTTGGAGCCACGTGCCTGCCGCAGCCTCACGTGCCTTCTCCCCGCAGCAGCAGGCCTGGCCCCATCTGCCCCACTGCTCCTACCTCGTGCCCCTGCCACGGCTGTGCCCGGGCTGTGCTGCCCTGGGTCCCACAGGCCAGTGTGGGGGGGTCGGTACCCACAGGGACAGCCCTTCCTTCAGGGATGTACGCCTGCTTTGGGTTTCTTAATAAAAGCGAGAGCCGACGGTGCCTTGCGTTGCTCTCCCCCTCGGCCTGAACCCCTTCCTGTGATGGGAACCCCCCGGGGCTGGGCAGGGGGGACCTCAGGGCGTGCGGTGCCCCCCGGGTTACCCAGCAGTGGGGGTCCCGTAGGGTGGGAGTGGGGGCAGGGGGCGCTCCGGGGCTGCTGCTCGCAGAGCAAAGTGTGTGGTGCCGTTTGTAGGTGAGGGAACCGCGGGGCAGTGCGTCCGGGGGGGGGGGGGGGAGTGGATTAATATGCAAATGGGCGGCGGGGAGAAGGAGCGCGGGAGACAGCGAGTAATTAATCACTAGTTAAAAGAAATTAATACCAACAGCAGAGGTTGTCAGGAAACAGCGGTGGAGTTAATCATCCGGAAAATTGGAAGAGGAAAGAGATGAGATGGGGAGAAGGGAGGCGCGGGGTGAGGCTGACGGGTCCCCCGGCCAGCAGCGTGGCACGGCACGGCACGGCACGGCACGGCATGGCAGAGCACGGCGTGGCACGGCACGGCACGGCATGGCACAGCAGCTGCCCCGAGGCTATCGGGGTGGACGCGCTGTGCGTGGGTGCACGTGGGGCTGAGCGTGGCCCCGTGCCGGTGATTGGGGGACACCCGTGGCCGCAGCGCGGGGCTCTGTGCCCGATGCGGGATCCCACACCCGCGGCCGTCCCCGGGCTGAGCCCCTCTGTGCGGCGCTGGGAAGCACCGTGCCTGGGGTGATGGGGGTCTGCACACCGCCCGGCCCCGCAGCCGCTCCTACCCCGATCAGCTGCACCCCGGGACGGGGTTGGGGGCCGAGAGGGCTGGGGTGGGCTGGGGTGGGCTGGGGGCCGCGGCGGGGGCATCGAGAGGGGGATGGAGGAGCTGCGGGGCCGGGCCCGGTTCCTGCTGTGGGGATGGAGAGAAGACCCACGGAATGAGCTGTGCGTCACCCAGAGCGGCCTCCTGCCGGGGGAGGGGCGGGGGGCCCCGAGGGCCGGGGGGCTGCGGGGACGGCCAAACCACCCCCCTTCCCCCCCACCCCCCCCCCCCCCCCCGCGTTATCCGCTCCGCATCCTCGCTGCGGCTGCGCGACAGTCGGGCGCTCGTGGGGCCGACGTGAGCCGTCGGCTGCGGGGCGGGGGGGTGGGGGGGCGGCCCTTCCGCTTTGCTCACCCGTCGTGGAACGGACGGCCGCGGCCGGAGCGCTCCGGGGGCTCCGCACCGCCCTGCGGGGTCACGGCTGCGGGAACCGCGGGTCGGGGAGCGGCCGCTGTGAGCTGCGTGCAAACCCCGCTACTGAGTGTGCAAACCCCGCTGCGTGTGCAAACCCCCCCGGCTCTGCGTCGCCGTGATCCCCCCGGGGGGGGCAGAGGATCCGGCCCCGTATCAGCACCGGCTGCACGCGGGGAGCCCCGGACCCCCCCCCCCCCCCCCATCCGGGGCCGGATCCCTTCCCGGCGCTGCAGGATCGCAGCCGCAGCCCCCGCGCCCCCCGCAGCCCCCCCGCAGCCCCTCCTGCACGCTCCTACCTGTCAAATTAAAGGCGATTCCCCGCGGGGGAGCGCTCAAAGGCACTTTCAGGGCTAAATCTCATTTTTTCCCCCCTCCCCCTCTGCCGCAGCGCTGGGGGAGGGGAGGGACAATGCAATTAAGAACGGAGCGATGACGGCGGAGCGGCCCCGCGCGGAAGTTGGCGGCGCTGTAATTGGATCGGGAGGGTTCGGATGGCTGCGGGGGGGGCACCGGCGGGCGGTGACAGACGGCCCCGGGGAGCGCTGAGGGGGCGGCAGCTGCGTGTCACCCCCCGGAGCGGTGAGGGGAGGGGGGGGGGGGGGGGCGGAGACCTCGAGGTGTGACGTCACCGCAACATGACGTCACGGGCGGCTGTCGGGGTGCGCAGAGTCCTGCGTGAGCGTGGGCGGGGCGGGAGCGGACAAACGGACACCGACAGGCGCGTGAAGTGTCTGTGTGTCCGTGTGTTCATATGTCCGTGTGTTCGTATGTCCGTGTGTCCATGTGCCCTGGTATCCGTGTGTCCCCGTGTCCCCGTGTCTGTCTGTCCCCGTGTTCCCACGTCCCCGTGTCCCCCTGTCTGTGTGTCCTGGTGTGTGTACCCCTATCCCTCTGTCACCCTCTCCTCCTATCGCCGTGTCCCCCCACCCCCATCCCTGCGTCCCCATGTCTGTCAGTCCCCGTGTCCGTGTGTTTCCCTGTCCATGTGACCCCGTGTCTGTGCGTCCCCGTGCTCTCGTGTCTCTGTGTATCCCCACGCCCGTATGTCCCCATGTTTTTGTGTCCCCGTGTCCATGTGTCCCCATGTCTGTCTGTCCCCGTGTCTGTCCCCGTGTCCCCGATCCCCCCTCCTCGTGTACCCCTGTCCCTCTGTCACCCTCTCCTGTTCCGTGTCCCCCCCATCCCCATCACTGCATCCCCATGTCCGTGTGTCCCCGTGTCCGTGCGTCCCCGTGTCCGTGCCCATGTGTCTGTGTATCCCCATGGCCGTACGTCCCCGTGTCCCCCCGTCCCCATCCCCGCCCCCCGCCGCGCCCCGCTCCCCGTTAAGGAGATGTCCCCTTTATTCCACATATATACACGGGGCGGACCGGGGCCCGGCGGCGGCCGACGGACGGACGCGGGGGGGAGAGGGGGGAATAAAATTACAAGAAAAGAGAAATAAAGCGGAAACAAAGAGAACGGGAGCACCGCACCGAACCCCCCCCCCCCCCCCCCCGGCCCTCCCTCCCTTTCAGGCCCCCACGTCGATCTCCTCCTCGGACAGCTCGGCGGGGCCGGGGGGGGCCGGGGGGGGCTCCCGCAGCCGCAGCGCCTGCAGAGAGGCCACGTCGGCGCGCATCTCGTCCAGGTCGCGCTTGAGCTTAGCGCGGCGGTTCTGGAACCAGGTGATGACCTGCGCGGAGCTGAGCGCCAGGCGCTGCGCCAGTTGGTCGCGGTCGGCGGGGGACAAATACTTCTGGCGCACGAAGCGGCGCTCCAACTCGAAGAGCTGCTGATTGCTGAACGCCGTGCGCGATTTGCGCCGCTTCTTCGACGTCGGGCGCTGCGCGAGGGCGCTCAGAGGGTCCCGACCTGCGGGGGGGGGAGGGGGAGACGGCGTCAGAGCGGCGAAACCGGCACCGAAACCGGCACCGGGATCGGCACCGGGATCGGCCCGCGGAGCCCCGCCGGGCAGCGCAGAGCAGAACGGGGTCGGCCCCGACTCGGCCGTTTGAAGCAAAGCGGGCCGGGCCGAGCACTGCGCTGCTGAGCCGAGCCGCACCGTGCCGAGCGTTACACCACCGAGCCCAGCCCAGCACTATTCTGCCGAGCCGGGCCGAACCGAGCCGAGTCGAGCCGAAACGAGCCGAGCATTGCAGCACTGAGCCCGGCCCAGCATTATATCGCCGAGCCGAGCCGTGCCGAGCCGTGCATTATATTGCCGAGCCGTACCGAGCCGAATCAGAACACGCCAATCATTGCGCCACTGAGCCCAGCCCAGCATTATTGTGCCGAGCCGTGCCGTGCTGAGCATTATATTGCTGAGCTGAGCCGAGCCGAGCCGATCCGGGCCGAGCCGAGCGTTGTATCGCTGAGCTCAGCCGTGCCGGGCCTCATATTGCTGACCCGAACCGTGCTGTGCAGAGCCATATTTTGTTGAGCCGAGCCGCGCCGGGCAAAGCCGTACTGAGCATGGGATTACTGAGCCGAGCCAGGCCGTGCTGGGCCTCATATTACTGAGACGGGCCGGGTCGGGCCGGGCCGAGCTTCGTATTGCCGAGCCGAGCATTATATCACTGACCCGGGCCGTGCCGTGCTGAGCGTTACGTCGCTGAGAGGAGCATTGCCGAGCCGAGCCTTGCTCGGCCGAGCCGGGCTGTGCTGAGCGCTACATTGCCGGGCCGTGCCGTGCCGTGCCGTGCTCGGTCCCGGTCCCGGTCCCGGTCCCGGCCGTGGCCCCGCTCGTAGCATCGCACGGAGCTCCGTTCCGCCGCGCATCGGCCGCGGCCGCCGCTTCCCACCGCCCCGCACAGCCCCGGCGCTGCCCGCGGGCTCCGCTCCGGTTCCTCCCGCTGCGGGCCGGGCTCAGCACGGTGCCGATGTCGGGGCTGCCCGCGGGCTCCGCTCCTGAGGCCGTTCGGAGCTCCGCGTCCCGAGCGCTCCGGGGACCGCCGCTCCGTTCCGTGCCGTCACCGCTCCCGGCCGCGGCGGAGCTCCGAGCCCCGACCCGGCACAGAGCTTCGGTGCGCCGTGCGGAGCCCAACGCGGCCGCTCCGCTCCGCGCTCGGGAACGGCTCCCACCGCCCGCGGCTCCGAACGGCCCCGAAGCCCTTCTGCTGTCCCGCCGAGCCCCGCAGCGCCGAGCCGAGGCCGTCCGGAACGGCTCCGACCGTGCGTCCGCCCGAGCGGTCGGTATTCGTTCGTCGCCGAAAGGAGCCCGAGGCGGTCCCGGTTCCGTCCGCGTGTCCGTCCCGCTCGGGTTTTTTTGCCGCTGTCCGCGTAACGATCCTTTCATTTTCGCTAATTGCCGCCGTGCCGCTCCGTGCGCGGCTTTCTCCGCTAATGCCGGGAGCTCTGATCTGTCCTTCCGCGTCCGCGACTCCCTCCGTTAACGGCATTTTTCGTTAACCGCAAACGCAGCGATCGCTCCGGGCTCCGTCCGCGCGTCCGCCACGCTGCGGGAGATACGCGTTCGTTCGGAAGTCCCGAGCGGTCCGTCCGTCCGCGGCGCTCCGGGCGGCGGTCTCCGTTTATCGCCCGTCCGTCCGTCCGTCCGCGCAGCGATTTCCCGTTAAGCGCACAACGGCGCCGCGTTCCGTATCCGTTCGGTGCCGGCGGCGGTCGGGCGGTGCCGCGGGGCAGCCCGGAGCGCTCGGAGGGGCCGCGGCCGGCCGGGGCTGCGCGGAGCCGCTGCGGGGCCGTTCCGGGCGGTACCGGGAGCCGTTGGGCCTTCTCCGCGCAAACGGGATTTCTGCGGTAGGAGCGCGGAGCGCGGCGGGGCCCGGCGGACGGGCGCGTCCCGAACCGGGGAACCCAATCGCAGCCGGGACTGCGGGAAAACCACGGCGCGGCGGCGGCTTTCGTTGAGTGCTTTCGTTACCGACGGAGCGATCCGAGGCCGCTCCGCCCCGTGCTCGGTAACGGATCCGCGGCGGCCGCGGGGCCGCCGCCTCCGGCGAAGCTCCGGGGCCGCCGGGGGTGCGATCCGGCGCTCTCGGTACCGCGGGCGGCGAGACTCGGCCCGGCGGCGGCTCTCTCCGCGCGGCTCCCGGTAACGGCGCCCCTCCCGCGCCCGTCCCGGGGCGGCCCCGACCACGACTTACCGGAGCCGGGCGGGGGGAGAGCGGAGAGCCCCGCGCCCCGCGCCCCGCCGCCGCCGCCCCCCGCCCGCCGGCACGCACCTGCCCCGCGCCCCGCCCGTACCTTCGGCCGCCCGCAGCGCGCTCAGCTCCAGCCCGCGGAACGTCTTACTGGCGAGCTCCTCCAGCGCGCACAGCGGCGAGGACGGGGCGGTGCGGGGCGGTGCGGGGCCCGCCGCCTTCTCCGGGATCCGGGCCGGGGGAGCGCCGTGCGCGGGGGGGGAGGGCCGCGCGAGGATGTCCTCGATGCCGAACGGCGTCAGCGGTTTGTTGCAGTGCGCGGGCGGCGGCAGCTGCTCCAGCGCGGCCCGGCGGCGCTCCTCGGGCAGCGGGGGGGTCGCGGCCGCCTCCCGCGCCGAGGTCATGGCGCGGCCCGGGGCCGCCCGGTGCTGCCGGGGCCGCTCAGCGGCGCGCCCGCCTCATGCTGCCGGGGGGCGGCGGCGGATCGCCCCTCGCCGCCGCTGTCCCCTCCCGCGCATCGGCGGCCCCGCGACGGCCGCGGCCGCGCTTAAAGGCCCGGTGGCTGCCCGCCCCCTCGGCGGGGGCCCGGCGGCGGCGGCGGAGCGCTCGGCCTCGCGGCGCCGAGAGCGGGCACGGAGCTCCGGTGCTGCGGCCTTAAAGGCGCGGGGCCGGGGCGGATAACGGGGCGCCGGCGGGGGGAGGAGCCGCGGGGGCGGAGGTACCGGCGAGGGAGGGGTGTGGGGGGGTCCGCACCGCTCCGGCCCCGGGAGGGGGCGGCTGTGGGGGGGTCGGGACTCCCGCACCGGGACGCAGCACCGCACCTCCTCCCCGCGCCCCGGGGTTAAGGGCTCCTCGCCCCCCGCTTCCCCCCCCCCCTCCCCGCGCCCGGCCCGGCGGGGTTTTGCCGTCGCAGAAATTTATTATCTCCCCTGCTCCAACCCGCCCATAAAAGCGCGGGGCCGCCGCGTCTGGCAGTGATTAGGGCCGCTCCGGGTTTTGGGTTTCAGAGCGCGGCCCGACCGTAAACCCGCGGTACAAATCGCGCCGCGATCCCGACCGCTCGTAAAGGCGCGGGGACGGCCGCACACGCAGGTGAGCCCCGCACCGGCGCCGGCACCCGCACCGCATCCCGCCGTTGGGACCGGAGCCGCCGCGTCGCCCGGAGGGTCCCGCAGCCCTCGTCCCCATTCCGCCACGTCCTCACGGCGCGTCCCCGGGGACGGCGCGGAGGGGGGGGGGGGGGGTACGTGCTGTGGGGTCCGCGGGGAAGAGGGGAGGGAAAGGGCGTGGGGGGGTCCCCGGAGCGCGGGGCGGTGTGGGGGGATTGGAAGGGGGACGTTCCGGCCGAGTGGGGGGAGAGCTCTGTAGCGCTGCGGGGCTGCGCGGGGTCAGGACGTGGCACCGCACCCAACGCCTCTGGGGACCTTTGGGGGGAGTCACACCCGCCGTGCCCCGCACGTGGGGAGGGGGCGGGGGGGGCACCGCCAGCGGGGCGGGGGTGACCGCGGCGATGACAGAAAGTGAACCTGCGGGCAGGGAGCGGGGGGAGCAGGTGCAGGGGGACCCGCGTGTGTCGGTGCTGTTGGGGGGGAGCCGCTGGGAGGGGGAGCGGGGGGCGGGGGGGGGGGGCGGCTGCCGATGTTGCTGACAAAGGCAGAACGCGATCCCGCGGCTGGAAATCGGAGTTAGACAAATCCAACCTTGAAATTTCCCAGCAGCCGGAGCCATGAAAGCCGAGGGGGGGGGGGGGGGGGAAACAGCGGCCCTCGGAGCGACACGGAACCGATGTCGGAGAGGTTCGAACGTCGCTCCGGGAACGTCTCCGCGAGGCTCAGACGGGAGACCCCCGCGCCGCCCCCCCGTGCGCCCACCGCTGCCGTGTGCCCATGGATGAGCCCCGCCGGGGGGGCCCCGCGCACCCCCTCGCTTGCGCCCTCCTGGCCCCGCATTCGGCCCCGCAGGAGGGCTCGGCCCCGGCCCACCCCATGTCCCGTAACACGCACCGGGAATTGCTGCTCGGGGTTCGCTGTGGCCCCGCGACCACGAATCCGCCCCCCCCCCTCCCAGCTCCATACGCTCCATACGATCCGGGGTCGTGAGGGCGGGAGGCAGCGGGGCAGGGGGACAGGGCCGGGCCCGGCAGTGGGGGGGCGGGCGCAGCAGACCCTCAGAGGGGAACCGGGAGCGCGCCGGTGGGAAACGTCGGTCCCCGCTGCAGGGAACAGCGTGGAAGTGCCCCTCACCCCAAAGCGGGACACGGGGTGGGGGACACAAAGGGGCTCGGATCGGCGTCCCGCCCAGAGCCGCGCCCCGACGGCGGCCCCACGGCACGGGGGGGTCCACCGAGCCGGGCCTGCGGGGTGTGCCCCGGTACAGAGCTAACAGCGCCCGTGTGGCGTCCGGCACGTCGGTCAGTGGGGTGGAACTGCGGTGCCCCACCGATCCCGTGGGTGCCCCCATTGCGGCCTGGTCGGCCGGGGCTGCCTGCAGCGCGGGTGCTGTGCGTGTGCCGGGGTGTGTGTGTGTGTGTGTGTGTGTGTGTATCGGGGTGTGCGCACACACACACGGGGTACGTGACCATGCGCGTGCCCCCTGCCCTGCTCGTGCCCCCCATCCCCCCCAGCCCCCATCCCGCAGCGGTCCCGCCCCACACCCGGTGCCCGCACGGCGCGGCTCCCCGTGCCGCGGTAACGCGATTAGGGCCGGGGGGCGGCGCGGCCCCTATAACTCGGTTACGCGGAGCACCGCGCCGCCCCCGATCCATTATTCAGCGGCTCCATCTCCGCGGCGCGGGGCCGTGACGAACCGCGCGGCTCTGATTCAATTACGGCCGCCCCCCCCGCGGCTCGGAGCGCGCGGCGCTTCGCACATGGAAATTGCTTGCAAATGAATTTCCCTTTAATAAGGGGAACGGCGCGGTGCGAAATTAAACTGTCAGCGGCGGGGGCGCGCGGGGCAGTGCCGGGGGAGCGCCGGGGCCGTGCGCGGTGCAGGGCGGGGGGGAGACCCGACAATTACCGGCAATAAACGCCGTGCGGCCGCGGGTCCCCCCCCCTCGAGGGGTGCGCTGATGCACGCGGGGGGTCCGCGGGGATCCCCGTCCGGGTGTCGGCTAATGATGGATTCATTAACGCGCTGACCTCGGCGCACGGCCCCGCGGCTTAATTAAGCGGAGAGCCCGGGGGGGGGGGGGCTGGGAGGGATGGGGAGGCGAAGAGCAGGAGCGGGCAAAGGGCCGTGGGGCCGAACGTGGGAGGTGAGTGCGGGGTGTGAGCGTGGGGACTGAGCGGGGGCTCCCGCACGGGGTTCGGCCGCAGGTGCACAGCGCGGGCACTCACGGAGCTGGACGTGCCCACGGCTCCGTGTGGGACCCCCCGCCCGGTGCCGTGGGGTCAGGGGGAGCCGTCGGCCCTCGGCCACAGCTGCCGCCCTCCCCCTGAGCCCCCCCCGCCGCTGGGGCCTCCATATGGGCCCGGGCCAAACTCCCGCCAAATGGGCCGGGGGGGGGGGTTGCATTTCAAAGCCTCCGGCTGTGAGCAAACGCCGCGCTCCCCCCGCGCTGCCCCCGCGCCCCGCTGGCCCCGGGTCAGCGCACGGCTACCGGGGACGGCCCCGTCCCCTTTCCCAGGGGCGGTGGGGCAGCGCCGTGCCCGGAGGGGCGGGATCGGGGTGGGGGGCGCCGGGGATGGACTCGGGCGTGGCCCCCTCCGCGAGGCTGCGGCTCCTTCCTGGGGGCTGCGGGGGGGAGCCGTGGGGAGCAGCCCGGCACCCCACGCACGGGGCGCTGCCCCCCGGCACGGGATCCGCGTCCCGCTCTGGGGCCGGGTGTCACCTCCAGTCCCACGGCTGGGGACGGGGGGCCGAGGCGGAGGGGCTCCGCGGGGCTCCCAGCTCCGGCCCGGGGCGTCCCCGCGCTGCGGCAGCCACCAGCGGGGAGTCGGGGTCCCCCCGAGGGCTGCGGGGTTGGGAGCCGCGACCCGCGGCCATGCGGATCCAATTAGGGCCGCGCGGGGGGACGCGATGAGGAAACGCTCCGTCTGAGGCGCTGACAGCCCCGCGCCGCCCGAGATAAGGGAGTGCGGGGTGAGGGCGGAGGGCGATCCTGAGCGGGGCGGGCCGGGGGGGGTCCCGGGCTGCACGTGGGACGAGGGCCGGCGGCCGCGGGGGGATCCGGGCGCCTCTCCGGGGCCGGAGAACGGGCGCCGCGTCGGTGCTCAGCGAGGTGCGGGGCTCCCTGCGGGACGCGGTGTGCGGGTCGGGCCCCGCAGGCCGCGGGGTCACCTTCGGGGCGCCGCTCACGGGTGTGGACGGAGGGGGTCTCCTCCGGTGGCCGTGAAAGCCGCGGGCACGGCGGGGCCTGGGGGGGCTCTGCCCGCAGCACAGCCCGCCCCCCGTCCTGCCGTCCCCGGGGCCACGCGCAGGTGCCACTCCTGTCGGGTCCCTCCGGCTCTGGGACGGCTCCCAGCGCTGTGACGGTGCTGTGGGAGGGGGCACAGCGGCCGGGACCCACCTCCCGCTCCGCCACGGCCGCGGCACAGCAGCGGGAGAGAGGGATCGTTTCCGGGGTCGGGAGGTGCAGCCACGCACCCCCCGCAACCCCATCCGCCCCCGTGTCCCCCCCGCAGAGCACCGCCTTCGCCCCGCAACCCCACGCGCCTTCCCGGTACCCCGCAACCCCACGCGCACCCTGGCGTTGCCCCGAGCTGCGGAGCCGGAGAGCGGCGGGGCGCAGCCGGGGGGGCGATGCGGGGGCCGCCCCCCCCCCCCCCGGTGAGGGCAGCGGGGAGAAACGTCCCGGGGAGAGGAACCGTCCTGAAGGGTGCGGGGGGTGGGGGTGGGGGGACGCGTGGCGGCGCGGGGCGTGCGGCGTGGCGGCGGGGGGGGTCGCCGGGGGCCGCCACGCCGCGGGTCAGTGATATCATTAACCCCGACGAGGCAGCCGGGCCGCGCCGCCGCGAGGTTAATTAAAAAGAAAAGTTCAGGGGAACGCGGCAGCGGTGTCTTGGGGAGGGAGGGGGGGCGGCGCTGCGAGCGGGCGGGCGCGGTGCCGGGGGGGGGCGGCCATCGATTGCCCCCCAGCACGGCTGTCATTCAGCTCTGCGGGGGCGGCGGGGACGCGGGGCAACGGGGGAGGGAAGGGGGGGCTGCGCGGTGTCCCCATCCCACGGCGCTGCCGATCCGCGGGGCGACCGCGGCTGTGCGTGCCGGGGCACTCTGCGGGGAGGGGCTCGGGATGGGGGCTGCGCTGCTGACTGCCGGGCGGGGTCCGTGCCGCGTCCTCGTCCCCATCCCCGTCGCTGCCCGCAGCCCCTCAAAGCCGACCACCCCCCAGCCGTGGGGCCACCCGGGGCCGGGCAGCGCGTGGGGATGTTCTGGACTCGGCTGTGCGCAGAGCCCCCCCCGCTCGGCCCCGCACCCCCATCCCCGCATGCTGCGCTGTGCGTGTGCTCGGGTGTGAGTTCTGCACGCCGCTGTGTGCACACGTCGGGCACGGAGCCGGGTGCGCACCGGGCTGTGACTGCGAGCGGCTGTGTGTGCGGGGTCACGGCGCCCGTGTGCGCAGCCCTCCGCGCGTGCACGCACACACACACAGACACACAGACTCACACACACACACATACACACACACACGTGAACGTCTGTGCACCAGCGCTGGGTGCGGACATCTGAGAAGCGCGGTCTGTCGGTTCTGTGTGCAGAGCCGGGAGCAGATCGCAGCCCCGGGGGTCCCCGCGCCCCCCGGCCCCGTGCCCCCCCCCCCCCCCTTACACAGCCAGTGGGGCTCTGCTCCCCGCGCTGCCGCCCCCCTAAATCAATTCCCGGGTTATTGGAACGCCGCGTCTCCGTCTGGCGGCTAATTGCGTGTGAGCCCTAATCATGGCGTGCGGCGGCTGCGCTGCTGCTCCTCCATTGTGCACCCACTGCACTGCGGGCATGCGTGGCGCTGCGGGCTGTGGGGGGACTGTGGGTTTGCGGGGCTGTGGGGTTGTGGGGCCGTTGTGCCCCTCCTTTTGTGTGCGGTGACCCCACCGCGGCCGGGATGTGGGGGTGCGGGGCCGTCCATCACGCCGCTCCGCAGCGGCGGTTCCATAGCCGGGGGGTGGGACCGAGGGCGCTGTCACACGCAGAGCTCTGTCCCCGCACTCGGCCACGCTGTCCTCTGCTCCGTCCCCACCGTCCCACAGCCCCGTTGTCACCACGGGGCTCCTCTTCCTCCTCACATCCTCCGTGTGGGAGTATGGGCTGGGATGGGGATGGGATGGGATGGGGGTGGAAGGAGATGGGATGGGGATGGGGATCGGAATTGAATGGGGACCGAATAGAGATGGGATGGGGACAGGGGTGGGACAGGTGAGGGTCCACCGGGAAGGGCTGGAGGTCTGCACAGAGGTCGAGGCTGCTGGGCCGGGCGGTCTGATCCTGCACCAGCACGGGGTTGGTCAGACCCCACCTGCACGCTGGGCCGGGAGGGTCGTGTGGCACAGAGCAGCACGGCACGGCCCGCACAGCGCCTGGCGGGGTCCCCACGCTCTTTGCCCCCATTTGGGCAGCACGGCCGGCCCTTGGCTGGGCAAGGAGGATGCAGGACAGACCGGGGCTAAGAATAGAGCCCGGCTGGGAACAGGAGCGGGAACGGGAGGAAGGATGGGGCTTCCTCTGCGACGGCTCTTCTTCCTCCCGCCCGGCCGCTGCCATGTGGCACAGCCTCGCCCTGCGCCGGGTCGGGGACGCGGGGCAGCCTGGGTGGGGCTGTGGGGGGCGGCGGCTCCCGGCCCAGGGGTCCCCCCGCTCCGCTGGGCCGCTCCCTGTGTGCTCACCCCCCCCTGCGCACCGCGGGGCACAGCGCGGCCGGACCCCGTGTGGGGCCGGAGCTGCCCGTGGGGAGAACGTCCCAGCGCGATGCCGGGGGTGGGGGAGGCTGGGAGCGGAGCTGCGGGCTCTGCCCCCGCGTCCCCCCACCGCCCGGAGCGCCGTCCTGCTGGGCATGAGCCGTTCCGTTGGGACGGGGCTTCCTGCGGGGAAGGTGGGACAAGAGGGGCAGACAATAAACCCAGGAAACGCTCTGAATAGCGAAGGTAATCGAGCCGGGAGCCCCCCGCGCTGAGTCACCGCGGAAGCGTCGGGCCCGGGACGGGGGGAGCCTGCGGGGCTGCCCCGATCCCACCGCCCGCGCCTCGGGGGTTCCGAGCCCCGCACGGCGCTCACCGCTACCTGCGCGTCCCCAACGCCTGACCTCGCGGCCCCTCGTTAACCGCTGCCCGTGTTATTGCCCCCCTGCCTGCCCCGTGCCGGGCGCTGACAGCCCCCGTCCGTGCCCCGGATCGCGCAGGGGGGGACAGGAGGGGTCTCCCCGTACTCCACGCAGGAGCTGCCCGCGTACCGAGCGGGTCCCCGGGTACCGGGCGGCTCTCACGGCAGCGCGGGGCCCGGCGGTGCCCTCTGCGGGACCGGGGCTCACCGCCCCGACCCCCCCCCGCGCCGAATGATTTATGGGCGAGGGAAGCGCGCGGCGCAGACAGATCGGGCCATAAAAGCTCGGGGCAGGAAGTCTCGCCAACTTCAAAGGGCCGTGGCCACAACGACGGGGGCCGGCGGGTCCGGCGCTGCGCGCGGGGCGATGGGGCCGTGGGTGGCAGCCGACCCTGCGCGCACCCCGCATCTACCGCGCCCCGCGCCTGCACCGCAGCGCGCATCGCACGCGTGCATCCCGTGTGTGCGGTCCCTGCGCGCCCCGTGTGCCCCCGCTGTCGTGCGCGGGGGTGGCGGTGCGGAGCGCAGCAGCGCTCGCGGCCATCGGAGCCCGGTGGGGCTCTCCGGGGCGGCGGCCCCGCGGCGTCCCGGCGCGCATCGCCCCCCCGCGCCCGGCGGCACGCAGGAAGGCAGGGCGGGGCGGCCGAGCAAACAAAGAGCCGGAGGAAACGCCGCCGTCCAAGATAAACCGGGGAAGGTGAGGGGGTGCCCTCCCGCTCCGCCGCCCCCCCGCCCCCCCGGAGCTCCCGAGCGGCGCTGGGGAAGAGGGGTCCGGAGGTGCCGGTCCCGGCGCCCCGTTTCCAGCCCTCCCCGCCCCCTCGCCCACAACTCCCGGGTTCGTTCTCCGCCGGGTCGGGGGTCCCGGCCCGGGCCGGGGGGAGGCGGGGGGTGCCGGGAGGTTCGGGGTTCCCACCCCTCCGCGCTGACGCCGCGTGCCGGGAGAGCTCAGAGCCGCGTTCCCACGCTCCGCGGCCGCGTCCCACGGGGCTGCGCGGCCCCTCCGTCCGCAGGAAGGTGCCCCCCCCGCCCCCCCGCCCTGCATTCCCACGGCGTCCCGGTGCCAGCCCCGTGCCCACATCCCGGGGAAGCGGGCGGGGAACTCCGCGGGGCCGTGCGGGACCCCCGGGCCGGGCGCAGCGCGGGGGATCGCGGCGGCACAGCGTGCGGACCCGCCGGAACCGCTCGGCGTCGTTTAAAGACGATCAGGCGGTGACAGGAATTAAATTGTGTTTTGATTTTCTCATTAGCCCGATCTGCGGCGCGCCTCGTTACGGGGTAATTTCCCCGCTCCGACGTGACAGCTCATTCCCCCCGTGACAGCCGGGTGCCCGCGGGGGATGTCCGCGCCTCCACGCGTGCGAGCGGGGTGGGCCGCCGTGCGGGATGCGAGCGGGGCGGCCCCGTTCGCCCCCCCCACCCCCCCTTCTCCTCCCGCCGCTCCGCTCTGCCCCCGTCCGCCCGCAGGAGGCGCCGCCAACCCCGCTGTGTGCTGCGGTGCGTGCGGGCAGCCGGGCTGGCGGTGCGGAGACGTGCGGGGAGGGCGCGGGGAGGCACAGCAGTGCCAGCACCGCGAGCTGCGGGGACAGCATCCTGTGCCTGCCTGTGGGATGGGGGGTGGGATGGGGACGGGGTCTGAGAGGGCTCCCGAGCACATTGCGTCAGGTCTTTGTTGGAGGCCCCGCGGCCCCACGGCCGCCCCCGGGCCCCCGCAGGACCCTCTGCACCACCCGTCACCCACCCGCGGTGCTGCAGGGAAGGGGCAGTGAGCGCAGAGATGGGGGGCAGCAGGATGAGGTGCTCCGGGGCCGTGGCACACCGGGAGCAGCGATGTCACAGAATCACAAAATCACCGAATATCCCGAACTGGGGGAGACCCCCGAGGATCGCGGAGTCCAACTCCTGCACTGCTCGGGACCGCCCCAAATCGTTCACCCCCTCCTCCCCCCCATTGCCCGCAGCTTTCCCACAACCTGCACCCCACCCTTAATCCCACACCCCACACGGTGAGGTGACACCCACAGCCACGCAGCCCTGCAGTGGGACACGTGTGGGGACATCCACGTCCGGGTGAGCCAAACCCAAAGCTTTTGGGGTGGCTGTCAGAGCCCCAGGCTGCCCCTAAGGAGGCCCAGCCATGCTAACGAAGCAGTGACCCCCACGCACTGTGGGGCTGGCTGTGGGCACTGCTGTGCCTTGTTTTGGGTCTGCCCCAAAGCTTCTTCAGTGCCATGGGGCAGCACGGGGGCTGTTGGGTCCCACTCTGCTTTTGTGGGGAGCACACAGCGTTGGTGCTGCTGGGCTCTGACTGCGCTGCATGGGGCTGGTTGCTGTCCCCGGGTTCCCCTGTGGGGTGGCTGCTGGCCCCCCTTGGCTTTTCCAAGCCTGCCCAGTATTTCTGCAGCCTGGTTCCACTGTGCCTTTGTAGGGATGCTGGGGGGAGTGGGGTCTGTGGGTGCTGCAGCCCCTCCTGCTTGCAGTGCTGGAAGTGGGCAGGATGGGGCTGTGCCCTCAGCCCAGTCCCGGCACTGCTGGGGGTGAGGAGCAATGCGAGGGGCTGCTTCAAAAAGCAAAGAACCCCCCCCCCCCCCCCCTTGAGATTTCTAAATATACATCTTTCTACATACATCCTTTCTTGTGTGTGTGTGTGTGTGTGTGTGTGTGTGTGTGTGTGTGTGTGTGTGTGTGTCTCCTGTTGCAGGGCGAGGGCTGCAGTGAAGATCAGCCCAAACGTGTGAGCAGCTCTGGCAGCGATGTGCCGTGGAGGTGAGCGCCGGGGGGGTCACACTGCGGGCTCTGAGGCGGCGACGATTCAGCAGAGACCATTAAAAAGCTTCCACAGACCTCACAGACCTCCGTACTGCCTCACCAGAGGCTCCGCGGTGCCCTTCAGACAGCAGACTGAGCCGAACCCTGTAACTTCAGCCTTCCTGCCCCAACAAAGATGGGGCGGGGGGTGGGATCTGTCTGTACCCACCGGGACCGGCACTGCTGCGACCCCCGGCCTCGCCCAGCCCGGTGTCACCTAGAGAGGCGGCTGTGGCCACCGATCCCAAATCCCCACCCAGACCCATCGCCGGCCCCGGGCCCCTCTCGGATCCTCTGGGTTGGGTTCCCCGCCCCCCAAGCACCCCACGCCATGGGGCGCTGCAGCAGGCCCGGCTCCGGCCCCATAGCACCGGGGCAGCGCTGGCATCCCCGCGCAGGGCTGCTGGCCCCCGCCGCGCCCCGGGTTAGGGCCGGACGGAACGGGGGGTGGGGGGGGCTCGGGTTTCCTCTGTGCCGGGCTGGAGCCGGTGCCATTAAGCCCCCTCGGAGCATGACGTGCGGGCGGGATATCAAAGCGCCGTGACCGCCGCTCACAGCCGCCCCGACGGCAGCGCCCGGCACGCGCCCCATCGCGGCAGCCGCCCCTCCCCGCGCCCCACCGCGCCCCGTTACTGCGGGGTGCTGTGCGGGGCCGCCCGGTGCCATCCCGCACCCCCGAGCTCCGCCGCGTCCCGCAGCCCCGCACACCGACGGGACGGTGGGGCCGCGCCGCAGCCCCCAGCAGCCCTCTCCCCCCGCGCAGTTGGTTTGCATTAAGCCCCGCGCTGATAAGTGGGGCCGCGGGACGTGCGGGGGAGCGCCGGGCTCCTCTTCCTGCTCCGCGCCGGGCGAGCGGCCCCAGAGCCGCTGCTGACAGACACGGGCGGCCCCGCCGCGCCCCCGCCATCCCCCGCCGCCAGCCCGACCCCGCGGCCCCGTTCCCCGTCGGGTGAGCTCCCCCCGAGCCGCCCCCCCACCCTCGGCCGCTTTTTGCCCGCATTTCCCCACGTCCTTCGCGGCGGCCGCGTGAGGGATGGCCGACAGCTGGGGCGGCCGCGCCGGTAACCGGATCCCCCCGCCGCGGCGCGGGGTCAGAGCGGGGCGGGGGTGGGGGCGGCCCCGGCGTTGGGGTGCCCCGACGGGACGGGACGGGCGGCCGCCGCGCCTCCGCCGCTCCCGGGGCACCGGCACCTGTTCCTCCCGCCCGGCCCCGCGCCGCTCCCCGCCGGCAGCTGAGCGCCCCCCCCTCCGCCCCCCACCGGCGGCCGCAGATGGCGGCGAGCGCTGCCCCGCCATAGCGGTAATGAGGCGCGATGCGGGGGGGGCCGCCCCGCGCGGGCGATCCGAGGGCCCGTGGCTGTATTACGGCTCATTGTGCGCGGGCAGCGGGGGGCTGAGGCGACAGCCGTGCCACCCCCCACCCCCCCCCCGCCGCTCCTCGGCGGCGTTCTGGCACCGGGGGGGGCGGGCCGGGCCGTGCGCCAGGCGGCCGCGACGGTGATGGATCGGAGCCGCGGCCGAGAGGGGCGGCGGGGGGCGGGAGGGAAGGGGAGGGGGCTGCGGGCCCTGAGCCCCCCGGCACCGCCCCAGGCCGCAATGCAGCCGCACTACTGAAGCCCAAAGCGCGGTGCTGCACCCCACAGGAACCCCCGCGCTGCACCCCATGGCCCCGTACCTCTGCACCCCCCCCACCCTCTATGGTGCTGCACCCCACTGTGCGTCCCCTCACCCCCCTGAACACAACCTGTGGTGTGTCCCCGTGCCTCAGTGCTGTACCCCCCCCGCTCCCAGCACTCATACTGGGGGGCGCTGACCCCCCCGCAGCCCTACATCCCAAGGTGTGGGTGGGGAGGGGACTTAGCGGGATGCCTCCCCCAACTTTCCCCCTGGAGGACCCCCGCAGAACCCCCAGCCTCATATGTGCCACCCCTTCCCCCATAAAGGACGTGTGATGGATTTTCAACAGTTTTATTCAAAAAATAAATTCGAGCGGGAGGGGGTATTAAGTTAAAGGGAGCGGGGTGGGGGCAGGAGCAGGGCTGTGCTGCGGGGGGGGGGGCAGCACCCACCCCCAGCCCCTACCTCCTCTTGTCCTTGATGCTGTAGTGCAGCAGAAGCGGTGCGGGCTGCAGGGCAAGGAGGGGGTGTCAGGGCAGCAGCAACCCCCCAGCACTCGGCAGCCTCACTCCCTGCCCCCCCAGCACCCTCCCCCTCACTGCCCCCTCGGCATCTCCCCCCCTTGCTCCCTGCCCCCCCCAGCACCCCCTTGCTCTCTGCCTGTGGCCCAGGGCAGCGTGCTCAGCGCTGGGGCTGCTCCATGAACTTGTCCCACCCCTCCTGGGACGCCCCTCTGACCCGCTGCACCGCCGTGCTCCGTCCTGCGCAGAGCTGCTGCCCTGCCACGAGCACAGCCCAATCACAGCTACAACGAGCAGCATCCATCATCCCTGACTCGACACCTCCCTGCTCCGTGGCCTCAGCCCCCGCCCCTCTCCCCCCTTGCTGCAGGGTCCCACCTCGACACCCACCTTGCCAAACCAACGTGAGAGCCACAGCTGCTTCATTGTCATGTGGTCAGGGAGCGCCTCGCCGTTGAACAGGATCTGCACCTGTGGGCAGGGCTGTGCCATCAGCCTGAGCTCACAGCCCCCTGCTCCCACCCCCCCACCCCCCCCACACTCACGTGCTGCAGCGGCAGCCCCAGGCGGTGGCAGAGGACCCTGCGCAGGTGCCGGATCTGCGCCCGCACGGAGCACCTCACGTACTTCTGCTGCAAAGGGCAGAGCAATCGGGGCAGGGTTAGTGCTCCGTGGGGCAGAACTGGGCCCCACATGTCCAACGTCTGCAGCTGCCATGGGACACCGCACCAACCCGTGGTCTGGGGGCGCCCCAAAGCACACAGCTGGCCCCAGGGCAGAGCCCACAGCTCCCAGACGCTCACCTGCAGAACAGCCTTGCTCTTGTCCTTGCTGGAGCTGCAAAGGAAAGAGAAGGGGCAGCCCGGGGGCTCCTGCGCGTGCCCAGGGGCCGTAACCCTGCTGCCCTCCCCCTGGGCACGGTCTGGCACACAGCCCCGACGGCTCTCATCCCACCCTGGAGGTGGGGGCTGCCCCGATCCCAGCACCCCGTCGGGGCGGCAGCAGGGCAGGCACGTGGCTGGGCTGGCAGCTGAGCTGCAGCCATCGATCCCAGCGCAGCTCCCAGCGCTGCCGCTTATTGACTTTGCTGTCAGGAGCCGGCAGGCAGCTGCGCAGCGCCCTCCGCTGCATTTATTAACGCTCACCCCGCCAGGAAGGGGCGATGGGGGGGGGGGGGGAGGGAAGGAGGAGGCAGAGCTCTGCAGGGGGGGCTGCGCAGCCCTACAGCCTGGGAACGGTGCGGGCAACCATACGGGAGCTGTGGTGCCCACGTGGTCCCTCTCCTGCGCTCTCTGCTCGTACCCACAGCGAGGGGCAGCGCAGCACAACCGCAGCACTCACCTCTGCTTCTCCAGGCACAGCGAGACGTGCTCGTCGTAGCGGAAGTAGTGGGCGCGGGAGTGGTCGAAGGTGCTGTAGGGCAGCCCCATGGGGTCACCCCCCACCGTGTCTGGGAGAAGGGAGCAGCAGTGAGCCCTCAGCTGCCAGCACTCTGCCCGCTGCCCCCCCCCCGCGCCCCCACAGCCCGCCCCCACGCCCACCCACCCTCGCCGCTGGGCTGCGTCACCCGGTCGAGGCCGCGGGACTGGTAGAACTCCCGGATCCTCTTCTCTTCACCTGTGGGCGAGAGCAGAGTGGTGCTGAGCCGCCCCCCGGCCTCTGAGGGCTCCCAGCCCCACAGTGCCCAGGGCTGGTGGTCCCCGGCTGCCCCTCACCCATCTCCCGGCTCTGAAGGAGGCCCGGTAGAAGCCATGAGCTGCCCCGCAGTCCCCCATCCCTGCTGTCAGCATCCCTCAGATCCCCTCCTGCATTCCGGGCTGCAGGGCCGTGACCCACCCCGCACGCTTGCCGTGCTCCCACCCCAGCACGGGCACGTCCCCATCCCTCCATGACAGCACTCAGAGCCCCTCTGCCTGCACGCTGTGCTGAGCGAGCTGACATTTCTAGACACGTCCCCAGCGCCGTCCCCTTCCCCATCCTGAGTGACGGGGGCTGATCGGGACTCCCCCCCACGCACCACTCTGCATTCACCACTACCACTCGCTGTCGCTGCGCCGTCACTCAGAGCCCGGCCCACGGGATGCTGAGCGCGGGGCTGTTCCTGACACCCATCCCTGCAGCACAAACCGCCCTCTGAGCACTCACTCTCCTGCAGGCCGGGCACCAGCTTGTACACGATGTCCTGCATGACGCGGTCCAGCTTCAGGTTGAGCAGCGGCTGCGTCTCGTGGATCTTGGTGTTGCACATGGGGCAGTACTTGCTGGTCTGCAGGTACTTCACGATGCAGCTCTTGCAGACTGAGGGCAGGGGAGGGGAGATGAGCGGGGCAGGCCGGGCGCGGGGGGACGTCAGCGCGCGGCCCTGCAGCACTCACAGGTGTGCAGGCACTCAGTGATGGTGGTGGCGTCGATGAAGTACCCGGCGCACAGACAGCACACGATGTGCTCGTTCAGCTCCTTCATCTTCACCTTCACCTCCTCCTGCAGTGACACGGCACCGTCACCGGCCCCACACCATGGGTACCCCGCTGCTGCCCCCCAGCCTGCCGCACACCCTCTGCAGCCCCCCCACCTGACCTACATCCACTGCAGCCCCTCAACCCACCACACACCCACTGCAGCCCCCCAACCTGCCCCACACCCTCTGCAGCCCCCCTACAGGCCCCACACCCACTGCAGACCGCCAGTCGACCCCACACCCTCTGCAGCCCCCAATCTGCCCCACACCCACTGCAGCCCCCCAACCTGCCCCACACCCTCTGCAGCCCCCAATCTGCCCCACACCCACTGCAGCCCCCCAGTCGACCCCACACCCTCTGCAGCCCCCCAATCTGCCCCACACCCACTACAGCCCCCCAACCTGCACCACACCCGCTGCAGCCCCCAACCGGCCCCACACCCTCTGCAGCCCCCCAGCCGGCCCCACACCCTCCTCAGCCCCCGGCCCCACCACGCTGTGGGACTGCCACCCCCACGGCCCCATGCCGTCGCATGCACAGGTGCCGAAGCCCCGCCCCCCCGTGGCCCCGCCCCCACACCTGCACCAGGCCCCGCCCCCGCCCGCTCCACCCGAAGCCCCGCCCCCGGCCCCGCCCCCGGCCACCCGGCCCCGCCTGCCGTGCGCATGCGCACAATGCCGAGGACGGCGCCTGCGCGCCTCGCGCCCCCCGCTCCGCCCCCGCGCCCCCCCCGCCGCCGCTCGCCTCGTTCCGCAGCGGGTCCATCTTGTAGACGGCCTGCAGCTGGTTCCGCAGCCGCATGGCGATCGCCATCGGGCCCCCCTGAGGAGGCGACGCCATCTTAGAACCTCCTCCGCCCCCGCGCACTTCCGGGTTCGGGCCGGGGGCGGGGCCGGGCGCCGCTCCCCGCGACCACAGCTCCCGGCGTGCCCCGCGCCGCGCCAGGAATGCTGGGACGGGAGGGAACGGCGCCCCCTGCCGGGCGCGGCGCAGAGCCCCGCAATGACCGGGCCCACCCCTCCGATGGCAGCCAATGGGGGCGGGGGGGGGCGGGGCTTGAGGGCGCAGCCGCGGCCAATAGGAGAGCGCGTGGTGCCGCCGCCGGCCGGCAGGGGGCGCCAGATAACTGCAGGAACGGCGCGGACGGGAGGGGGCGGGGGAGGGTGGGGAGGGGGAGTGAATGGGGGCCGGGGGGGAATGAACGGAGACTGAGGGGAACGAACGGGGTGAACCGGGGGGAATGAATGTGGGAACGGGGGGGAATACGTGAATGAATGCGGTCACTGGGGTGGATGGGATGAAGTGGGGTGAATGGGGGTAAGTGGGGTGAACGAATGGGGGGAGTGTGTGTGTCAGTGAGGGCACTGCTGGGGTGAATGGGGTGCGAGGGGTAGTGGGGTCCTGGGGGCGAATGGGGGCCGAGGAGGAAAGGATAATGGGGTCCTGGGAAATGGGATCTAAGGGGAATGGGGTGTCTGGGGGAAAATGGGGAGAACTGGGTTGAGCACGTGAATGAATGGGGGCACTGGGGTGAACGGGGGCTGAGGGTGGAATGGGTAATGGGGTCCCGGGGAATGAGGTATGAGGGCAATGAGGTGCCTGAGATAATGAGACGGGGAAAATGGGGGCCTCGGGGCACAGGGTGGGTTCGGCAGTGTAAGGGCACTGATCGGGGGGCTGCAGCCTGCGGGAAGATCGTCCTGAGTGCGATGGGAACGGCCTCAGCGGGGCTCCGGGGTGGATGGGGATGGGGAGGGAATGGGGCTGTCGGGGGCAGAGGGTGTGGGTTCAGCGGTGTGGTTGCACCGATTGGAGCAGGGACGGCCTGAGTGCCCGAAACGAGGACCCCCGGGCCCTGCTGTGCTGTGTGTGGGGCCGGGGCTCCGTGGGGTGGCCCTGGTGCCGGCCGTGGTCACGGCAGACACCTGCCCGGGGCTGGGGAATGTGTGCAGGAGGGGTGGAGGGTTGGGTGTGGGGGGGCAGGGGGGTGCGGGGGGCCGGGGGTGCGGGGCGCAGCGTTTGGGGGCGGGGCCGGGGGGCGCTGCCGGGGGCGGGGGGCGCTGCCGGGGCCGGGCGGTCTCCCCGGCGCAGCAGCCGGAGCCTGGAGCCGCGCTAATGGGGGTGATTGGATCAGGGCTCTGGAGGGGAAGGAGCGGCCCCGCTAATGCAAAGCAGAAGCTGTTAACGGCCGTAATGGCTCGTTACGGTTACGATTATTGCTGCAATCCCCAGCAACAAGTGCTGCCTGGGGAGCCGCCGGGGCCGGGGCCGGGGCGGGCAGACGGCGCGGCCCCGTGGGACCCGGAGCGGGCGCCCGGAGCTGCGGGGCGGCCCCGGCGCGGTGTGTGGGGGGGAGTCGGGGTCGGGGTGCCGTTAAACTCGAGCAGAGCCACGATGACGGCTACCGGGGCCGGGGGCAGCGGGGCCGGACACGGAGCGCGGGGCGGCCCGGGACCCGCAGCGGCTCCGCTCTGCTGCTTCGGTCCGGGCTCGGCTGGGCGGCGCAGGGCTCTGCACCCCCACGGTGCCCGCGGGAGCCGTGCGACCTCCGCTCGTTGATCGGGTGTGCGGAACCGAGCGCCTCCGTCCGGTGGAAGATCCGGTGGAGCTGCGTTGGCCCGACACCGACCTGCGTGCCACAACCACCCCCGTCACACCGAGCCCTGGGTGCTGCTGGCCTAGCCGGGTCCTGCTGCCGGCCCACCCAGCTCCTCCTCATCCCGATCACACTCCCCGAGCCCCGGTCCTGGGCACAGCTCCGGGCTCGGCCCCGGCCGCCTCAGCTCCGCCACGTCCCAGTCAGCCCACTTTGGCTCTATGCCTGGGCTGGGTAGGGCTGGCCAGGCTGGCTTTGCTCCCCACATCCGTGTGTTCCATGTCCGGCCCTGCCGTGCATCCCCTGGTGAGTCGCTGAGCTGTCAGCCATCCCCCCCCCCACGTCCCTCCGTCCTCCATCACCCCCAGCCCAGGAGGGGAATCCGGGAGCTCCGGGGGGGGACCCATGAAAGCCCCTCCGCTGCTGGTCGGAGCCTGCCCCATCCCCGACCCCGTCCTTGCTGGGCGGTGAGAAATGAGGCAGGGGCCGGGGTGACTGCCCGTGTCTGAGGAGGGCGCGGGAGGGCCCGGCCCCATTTGTACCTGCCAGGAGCAGTTCCTGGGAGGGACGGCCGTGCTGGGGGGCTGCGAGGGTCACAGCTGGGCCAGCACAGCCCTGGGGCCAAGCAGCATCACTCACTGCCAGCACCGTCCTGCACCACGTGCCGGCACCGGGCTGAGGACCAGCAGCACCCCGACAGCAGCACTGTGCTGAGGGTGGGCACTCAGCACCGCACCGAGCGTCGCAGCGGGTGCCACGGCCTGGAGCCACGGGCTGGTGGTTGGAATAGGTGATCTCTGTGGTCTTTCCGACCATAATGACTCCATGAGCGCAACCTCCTCACTGTGCAGCTTCCAGCACACGTGCCCTGCACGCTCCCTGGCATGTCCAGCCACGTGTGTGGTGCCCACATGCAGCCTTTCACCCCACTGTCTTCTCGGCCACCCGAGTCAGACCGTGACCCAGGCGGTGGCCGTGGTGGTGATCCCGGGGCTGCTGGGGCTCAGCTGGGACGGGACAGGCCTGGAAAGGGGCCACAGGGATGGGCACCGAGGGGAGCCCAGCTGCGCGTGGGATTGCTCACCTGGGGACGTGCAATACTCTGTCCTGAGTGTGCCGTCCCCACGCCCTCGTGGTGCAATGGGCTGTCTGGCACGAGTGCCCCTGCATTGCACACCTCTGTGCCCGGCACAGTTGTCACCTCACACTGCTCGTGCCCAGACACCTCCTGGCACGGCCGGCAGCGCCACGCTGGGCAGAAGCACGGCTGAGGAGTGGTGTGCAGTGCCGTGGGGATGGGGTCGAGGGGGCCGAGGGCTGCAGTGGCGACCGATGCGCCCCACCGACCGTTTGCAGCCCGGCACCGCGGGGCCGCGCGGCTCCATCCGCAGATACATAATTAATGCCCCCCTGAGCTCCGCGGGGCTGCGGGGCGGGCCGGGGCTTTTAGCGGAGACCTGCTCAAATATTCAGCTCCATTTCCGCCGCGCGGGGCTGGGCGGCTCCTTCTGGTAAGCGCTGCGGGGGCTTTCCCGGCCCTGGGGTGCGGGGCGGGCGGGCCGTGCCCGGCGCGGGGGCACCGTGCTGAGTCCGGAGCACTCGGGGTGGCATAGAGCAGCAGCGCTCCGGGCCGGGGGTGCCCATCCCGCTGCCGCCCCCGGTGCCGTCGGCCCTTCCCCGGCCTCAGCGCGGGGCCCCCAGCCCCACACCAGGACTAGCCCCACACCACGACCAGCCCCACACCAGGACCAACCCCGCGAGTCCCGGTGCTGGGGGGCGCCGGAGGCG